>NC_092272.1:8696409-8843867 GCF_036320965.1 Panulirus ornatus | reverse complement strand
CACAGCTTTCCATGGTTTACCCCAGACCCTTCACATGCCTTGCTTCAATCCACTGACAGCACGTCAACCCCGGTATACCACATTGCTCCAATTCACTCTATTCCTTGCCCTCCTTTCACCCTCCTGCATGTTCTGGCCCCGATCACACAAAATCTTTTTCACTCCATCTTTCCACCTCCAATTTGGTCTCCCTCTTCTCCTTGTTCCCTCCACCTCCGACACATATATCCTCTTGGTCAATCTTTCCTCACTCATCCTCTCCATGTGCCCAAACCACTTCAAAACACCCTCTTCTGCTCTCTCAACCACGCTCTTTTTATTTCCACACATCTCTCTTACCCTTACGTTACTCACTCGATCAAACCACCTCACACCACACATTGTCCTCAAACATCTCATTTCCAGCACATCCATCCTCCTGCGCACAACTCTATCCATAGCCCACGCCTCGCAACCATACAACATTGTTGGAACCACTATTCCTTCAAACATACCCATTTTTGCTTTCCGAGATAATGTTCTCGACTTCCACACATTCTTCAAGGCCCCCAGAATTTTCGCCCCCTCTCCCACCCTATGATGCACTTCCGCTTCCATGGTTCCATCCACTGCCAGATCCACTCCCAGATATCTAAAACACTTCACTTCCTCCAGTTTTTCTCCATTCAAACTCACCTCCCAATTGACTTGACCCTCAACCCTACTGTACCTAATAACCTTGCTCTTATTCACATTTACTCTTAACTTTCTTCTTCCACACACTTTTCCAAACTCAGTCACCAGCTTCTGCAGTTTCTCACATGAATCAGCCACCATCGCTGTATCATCAGCGAACAACAACTGACTCACTTCCCAAGCTCTCTCATCCCCAACAGACTTCATACTTGCCCCTCTTTTCAAAACTCTTGCATTCACCTCCCTAACAACCCCATCCATAAACAAATTAAACAACCATGGAGACATCACACACCCCTGCCGCAAACCTACATTCACTGAGAACCAATCACTTTCCTCTCTTCCTACACATACACATGCCTTACATCCTTGATAAAAACTTTACACTGCTTCTAAGAACTTGCCTCCCACACCATATATTCTTAATACCTTCCACAGAGCATCTCTATCAACTCTATCATATTCCTTCTCCAGATCCGTAAATGCTACATACAAATCCATTTGCTTTTCTAAGTATTTCTCACATACATTCTTCAAAGCAAACACCTGATCCACATATCCTCTACCACTTCAGAAACCACACTGCTCTTCCCCAATCTGATGCTCTGTACATACCTTCACCCTCTCAATCAATATCGTCCCATATAATTTCCCAGGAATACTCAACAAACATATACCTCTGTAATTTGAGCACTCGCCTTTGTCTCCTCTGCCTTTGTACAATGGCACTATGCAAGCATTCCACCAATCCCTAGGCACCTCACCATGAATCATTTTTTTTTTTTTTTTTTTTTATACCTGACTGCCATTTCCCGCATCAGCGAGGTAGCGCCAGGAAACAGACGAAGAAAGAACGGCTGATCCACTCTAATACATACATACATACATACATAATCACCCATACACGTACATTTATTGATTTTTATTTATTTTGCTTTGTCACTGTCTCCTGCGTTAGCGAGGTAGCACAAGGAAACAGACAAAAGAATGGCCCAACCGACCCACATACACATGTATGTGGGTCCACATGTCCACACACGCAAATATACATACCTATACATTTCAACGTATACATATATATACACACAGACATATACATATATACACATGTTCGTAATTCATACTGTCTGCCTTTATTCATTCCCATCGCCACCTTGCCAAACATGAAATAACAACCCCCTCCCCCCTCATGCGTGTGAGGTGGTGCTAGGAAAAGACAACAAAGGCCACATTCATTCACACTCAGTCTCTAGCTGTCATGTAATATTGCATCAAAACCACAGCTCCCTTTCCATATCCAGGCCCCACAGAACTTTCCATGGTTTACCCCTGATGCTTCACATGCCTTGGTTCAATCCACTGACAGCACGTTGACCCCGGTATACCACATCGTTCCAATTCACTCTATTCCTTGCATGCTTTTCACCCTCCTGCATGTTCAGGCCCTGATCACTCAAAATCTTTTTCACTCCATCTTTCCACCTACAATTTGGTCTCCCACTTTTCCTAGTTCCCTCCACCTCTGACACGTATATCCTCTTGGTCAACCTTTCATCACTCATTCTCTCCATACATACATTAAATAACCTTACCAACCAGTCAACAATACAGTCACCCTCTTTTTTAATAAATTCCACTGCAATACCATCCAAACCCGCTGCCTTGCCAGCTTTCATCTTCTGCAAAGCTTTTACTACCTCTTCTCTGTTTACCAAATCATTTTCCCTAACCCTTTCACTTTGCACACCACCTCGACCAAAACACCCTACATCTGCCACTCTATCATCAAACACATTCAACAAACCTTCAAAATACTCACTCCATCTCCTTCTCACATCACCACTACTTGTTATCACCTCCCCATTAGCCCCCTTCACTGAAGTTCCCATTTGCTCCCTTGTCTTACGCACATTATTTACCTCCTTCCAAAACATCTTTTTTTCTTTTTTCTTTCAAACTATTCGCCATTTCCCGTGTTAGCAAGGTAGCGTTAAGAACAGAGGACTGGGCCTCTGAGGGAATATCCTCACCTGGCCGCCTTCTCTGTTCCTTCTTGTGGAAAATTAAAAAAAATGAGAGGAGAGGATTTCCAGCCCCCCTCTCCCTCCCCTTTTAGTCGCCTTCTACGACACGCAGGGAATATGTGTGAAGTATTCTTTCTCCCCTATCCCCAGGGATAATACTATGTTCACAAAAAGTTAACAGCTGTACTCTTGAGTGAAATTGAAGAGGAAAATTTAGGTGTTAATGGTGGATGTTAATGGTGATGGAAGGTGGGAGATGGAGGGTAACTTTCACTACTGGGCCATCTCTCCCTGTGATGTATGATGTTGTATAATCCAGTCATATGCAGTAATTTTTTTCATTCTTGATTGCTGTTTCTCATGTCAATGAGCTATTGTTAGGAACAGATGAAGAAAGGCCACATTCACACACATCCATTCTCTAGCAATCATGTGTAATGCCCTGAAACCACAGCTCCCATCCACAAACAGGCCCCTACAGACCTTTTCATGGTTTACCCTGGTTACTTCTCATGCCCTGGTTCAGTCCATTGACAGCACATTGATCCCAGTCTCCACATTGTTCCAGTTCACTCTATCTTATGCATGCCTTTTACCTTCCTTCATGTTCAGGCTCCAGTTACTCGTATCTATTTCATTTCGTCATTCCATCTCCAATTTAGTCTCCCCTTTATCCTTGTTCCCTTCACTTTTGTCAATCTTTCCATACTCATTCTTTCCATATGTCCAAACCATTTCAGCACACCTACAGCTTTTTCAAACACTTTCTTTTTATTACCACACATTTTCAAACCCAAACACTCCACCACTACAATACACACTGAGCACGCATAACATATCCAAGATGGATGGAACCAACCACAAATCCCTCCCATCCAGTTCTAGTGACAGTTGACATCAACAAAGAATTTGACAGTCCCCAACGCATTCATACAAAAAAATAATTGACACCACCTTCCTTATCAGTGACAAAAAGTGGTTGGCTGTATTCATAACTGGCCACTATAGCAGTCACTCACAGTGGCTTCAATTCCAATACATTTAGATTATGTGGTGGAGTTCCCCAAGGGACAATTCTTTTTCTAACTCTCTTCGGTCCCCTAAGACACAACCTCCCATTACCTCAAGCAAACCTCAGCATAAAGTTTCTCTTATGCAGACATCAGTCACATTGACCCTCAACCCTACTGTACCTAATAACCTTGCTCTTATTCACATTTACTCTTAACTTTCTTCTTTCACACACTTTACCAAACTCAGTCACCAGCTTCTGCAGTTTCTCACATGAATCAGCCACCAGTGCTGTATCATCAGCGAACAACAACTGACTCACTTCCCAAGCTCTCTCATCCACAACAGACTGCATACTTGCCCCTCTTTCCAAAACTCTTGCATTCACCTCCCTAACAACCCCATCCATAAACAGATTAAACAACCATGGAGACATCACACACCTCTGCTGCAAACCTATATTCACTGGGAACCAATCACTTTCCTCTCTTCCTACACGTACACATGCCTTACATCCTCGATAAAAACTTTTCACTGCTTCTAACAACTTGCCTCCCACACCATATATTCTTAATACCTTCCACAGAGCATCTCTATCAACATCATATGCCTTCTCCAGATCCATAAATGCTACATACAAATCCATTTGCTTTTCTAAGTATTTGTCACATACATTCTTCAAAGCAAACACCTGATCCACACATCCTCTACCACTTCTGAAACCACAGTGCTCTTCCCCAATCTGATGCTCTGTACATGCCTTCACCCTCTCAATCAATACCCTCCCATATAATTTACCAGGAATACTCAACAAACTTATACCTCTGTAATTTGAGCACTCACTCTTATCCCCTTTGCCTTTGTACAATGGCACTATGCAAGCATTCCGCCAATCCTCAGGCACCTCACCATGAATCATACATACATTAAATAACCTTACTAACCAGCCAGCAATACAGTCACCCCCTTGGGAGGTAAGTTTGAATGGAGAAAAACTGGAGGAAGTAAAGTGTTTTAGATATCTGGGAGTGGATCTGGCAGCGGATGGAACTATGGAAGCGGAAGTGAATCATAGGACAGGGGAGGGGGCGAAAATTCTGGGAGCCTTGAAGAATGTTTGGAAGTTGAGAACATTATCTTGGAAAGCAAAAATGGGTATGTTTGAAGGAATAGTGGTTCCAACAATGTTGTATGGTTGCGAGGTGTGGGCTATGGGTAGAGTTGTGCGCAGGAGGGTGGATGTGCTGGAAATGAGATGTTTGAGGACAATATGTGGTGTGAGGTGGTATGATTAAGTAATGTAAGGGTATGAGAGATGTGTGGAAATAAAAAGAATGTGGTTGAGAGAGCAGAAGAGAGTGTTTTGAAATGGTTTGGTCACATGGAGAGAATGAGTGAGGAAAGATTGACAAAGAGGTTATATGTGTCAGAGGTGGAGGGAACGAGGAGAAGTGGGAGACCAAATTGGAGGTAGAAAGATGGAGTGAAAAAGATTTTGAGTGATCGGGGCCTGAACATGCAGGAGGGTGAAAGGTGTGCAAGGAATAGAGTGAATTGGAATGATGTGGTATACTGGGGTTGATGTGCTGTCAATGGATTGAACCAGGGCATGTGAAGCGTCTGGGGTAAACCATGGAAAGTTGTGTGGGGCCTGGATGTGGAAAGGGAGCTGTGGTTTCGGTGCATTACTACATGACAACTAGAGACTGAGTGTGAACGAATGTGGCCTTTGTTGTCTTTTCCTAGCACTGCCTTGCACACATGAGGGGGGAGGGTGTTGTTATTCCATGTGTGGCGAGGTGGCGATGGGAATAAATAAAGGCAGACAGTATGAATTATGTACATTTGTATATATGTATATGTCTGTATGTGTATGTATATGTGTACATTGAGGTGTATAGGTATGTATATTTGTGTGTGTGGACGTGTATGTATATACATGTGTATGTGGGTGGGTTGGGCCATTCTTTCGTCTGTTTCCTTGCGCTGCCTCAATAACGCGGGAGACAGTGACAAAGCAAAATGAAATAATAAATCAGTCACATTACAACGACCTAACACAACAGTATCAGTATCAAACATACAGCACTACAGTACTCAGTTGGAACAATAGCATCTCCACAAAAGCCTCAATCACTCACCAGATGGACAAAATTCCAGTTTACACTCTCCAATCATGTTGAATGATCTGTCTTTTCCTCTGAGCAAAACACCAACTATTCGTGGTATCACATACTACATCCACATGAAATTCACTCCCCATGCCAATAATATCAATGGAGAAGCAGCACACAGACTAAATACCCTCAAAACATCAACTAGCACAAGATTTGTATAAGAAAAAGAATTCCTCAGTATCCTGTACAAACCATTCATTTGCTCCACTTTTAGCTATGCCTATCCTACCTGATCTTCCACCCTCTCAAAAGCAAATCTAAAATAAGAGTAAGTCACACAAAATAATGCACTTAGAACAATCACTTATCCTTAGGGTAGGGGGAAAAGAATTCTGCTACACAGTGCACTGAGAACAATCACTTATCCTTGGGGTAAGGGAAAAGAATTCTGCCATACAGTGCACTTAGAATAATCACTTACCTTGGGGTAGGGGAGAAAGAGTTCTACCCCACAAAATAGTGCACTTAGAATAATCTTTTATCCCTAGGATAGTGGGGAAAGAATTCTACCTCAGTATTCCCTGCATATCATAGAAGGCAACTAAAGGTGGGTAGGAGTAGGGGGCTGGGAATCCCCCTTCTTGTATTTCAGTTTCTGCAAGAGGGAACAGAAGACGAAGTCAAGCATGGTGTTATCCTCCTCAAAGGCTGAGGCTGGGATGTCTGAATGTATGTAGATGTAACCAAGAGGAAAAGAGAGGAAAGATGGGTAGTATGTTTGAGGAAAGAAACCTGGATGTTCTGGCTATGAGTGAAACAAAGCTCAAGGGTAATGAGGAAGAATGATTTGGAGATGTTTTACGAGTAAATTCAGGGATTAGTAAGAGGGCAGGAGTTAATGAAGGAGAACCACTACTCCTGAAGCAGTTGTGGGAGTGTGTGAGAGAGTGTAAGAAATTAAATTCTAGATTGATGTGGATAGAACCGAGAGTGGATTGCAAAAGATGGGTGTTTATTAGTGCTTATGCACTTAGTCACAAGAAGAAAGATCATGAGAGGCAAGTGTTTTGGGAGCAGCTGAGAGAGTGTGTCAGCATTTTTGATGTGAGAAACTGATATTAGTTATGGGTGATGTAAATGCAAAGGTAAGTATTGTGGCAGTTGAAGGTATAATTGGAGCACATGGTATATTCAGTGTTATGAATGGAAGTGGTGAAGAGCTTGTGAAGTTGCGTGCTGAAAAAGGACTGATGATTGAGAATACCTGGTTTAAAAAGAGGGACATGCATAAGTATACGTATGTGAGTAAGAGAGATGGTCAGCGGGCAGTATTGGATTACATATTAATTGTTAGGCTTGTAAAAGAGAGACTTTTGGATTTAAAGGTTCTGAAGGGGCAGCAGATGGGATCTCTGATCAATCTTGTGGAGACTTGGGTGAAGGTTTGTAGAGGATTTTGAAAAAAGGAAACAATGTTTGGGAGAAGAGAGGTGTGAGAGTAAGTCAGCTTGGAAAAGATACTTGTTTGAAGAGATACCAGGAGATTGAGTGTAGAATGGCAAAAGATGAGAGTAGTTAAAGCAATGGGAGTAAGGTTTGGCAGGTATTTAGGGTAGCAGTGCTGGCATATGCCAATGATGCATGTGGCATGCGAAAGGTGGGAGGTGGGCAGATTATGGTAGTGAGTGGTGGGACGAAGAGGTAAAGTTGTTAGTAAAAGATAAGAGAGAGGCGTTTGGGTGGTACTTAAAGGGAAGAAGTGCAAATTATTATAGGATGTATAACGGAAAGTGGCAGGGGAGTCAAGAGGAAGATGCAGGGGTTGAAAAGGAGGGCAAATGAGAGTTGGAATGAGAGGGTATTAGTAAACTGTAGGAAGAATAAGATATTTTGGAAGGAGGTAAATAATGTACAAAAGACAAGAGAACAAATGGGAGCATTGGTGAAAGGGAGAAAGGGGAATTGGTAATAGATAGCGATGAAGTGAGGAGAAAGAGTGAGTATTTTGAAGGATTGTTAACTGTGTTTGGTGATAGAATGGCAGATGTAGTTTGTTTTTTGCTTGGGGTGATATGTGAAGTGAGAGAGTCATGGATAGTGGTTTGGTGAAGAGCGACAAGGTAGTGAAAGCTTTGCATGAGATGAAATGAGGCAAGGCAGCTGGAGTGGATGGTATTGCAGTTGGATTTATTAAGAAAAGGGGTGACTGTGTTGTTGATTTGTTGGTAAGGATTTTCAGTTTATGTATGGATTATGGTGAGGTGCCTAAGTATTGGCAGAATTCTTGTATAGTGCCATTGTATGAAGGGAAGAGGGATAAAGGAGAGTGTTCAAACTATATTGGTATAAGCTTGTTGAGTATACCTGGTAAGTTGTATAGGGGGTTATTGACTTGAGAGGATGAAGGCATGTATAGAGCATCAGACTGGGGACAGGGAGTGAGGTTTCAGAAGTGGTTGAGAATGTGTGGATCAGGTGTTTGCTTTTCAGATTGCATATGACAAATACTTAGAAGACAGGTGTTTGTATGTTTATGGACCTGGATAAGGGATATGATATGGTTGATTGAGATGCTTTGTGGAAGGTCTTAAGAAAATACAGTGTGGGAGGAAAGCTGCTAGAAGCTTTGAGAAGATTTTATCAAGGGTGTCAGGCTTGTGTACAGTTAGGAATAGAGAAGAGTGAATGGTTCCAAGTGAAGGTTGGTCTGTGGCTGGGGTGCGTGATGTCACCATGGTTGTTCAGTTTGTTTATGGATTGGATGGTGAAGAAGGTAAATGTGAGAGTCTTTGAGAGAGGAGCGAGTATGCAGTCTTTAGGAGATGAGAGGGAAGTGAGTCAGTTGTTGTTTGCTGATGGTACAGCGTTGGTGCTGGATTCAGGTGAAAAACTGCAGAAGTTGGTGATCGAGTTTGGAAGAGTGTGTAAAAGGAGAAAGTTGAGAGTAAATGTGAATAGAAGGAAGTTTATTAGGTTCAGGAGGATTGAGGGACAGGTTAGTTGGGGTGTGAGTTTGAATTGGAGGAAGTGAATTGTTTCAGATATCTGGGAGTGGCCATTGCAGCAAATGGAAGCATGGAAGTGAGTCATAGGATGGGAAGGGAGCAAAGGTTCTGGGAGTGCTGAGGAATAAGTGAAAAGAGGGGGCGTTATCTGGGAGGGCAAGAATGGGTATGTTTGAAGGAATAGTGGTCCCAACAATATTGTATGGATGTGAGGCATGGGCTATAAATAATTCTGTGCTGAGGAGGGTTGATGTGATGGAAGTGAAATGTTTGAGGACAATATGTGGCATGAGGTGTGATCAAGTAAGTAATAAAAGGGTAAGAGAGATGTGTGGAAATAAAAAGAGCGTGGTTGAGAGAGCAGAAGAGGGTGTGCTGAAATGGTTTGGACGTATGGAGAGAATGAGTGAGGAAAGGTTGACAAAAAAGATATTAGTTTCAGAAAAGGAGGGAACAAGAAGTTGGAGACCAAATTGGAGATGGAAGGATGGAGTGAAAAAGATTTTGAGCGATCGTAGCTTGAACATGTAGGAGGGTGAAAAGCATGCTTGGGATAAAGTGAATTGGAACAGTTTGGTATATTTGGGGTCAATGTTCTGTTAATGGATTGACCCTGGGCATGTGAAGTGTCAGGGGTAAACAATGGAAATGTCTGTGTGGCATGGTTGTGGATAGGGAACTGTGATTTCGATTCATTGCGCATGACAGCTAGAGATTGGATGTGAGCAAATGTGGCCTTTCTTCGTGTATTTCTAGGCACTACTTTGAATGTGGGAACAGCGATCAAGTATGAAAAAATGAAAACAATTACTGGCTACCTAACCACAAATACTCAACACCTTCACTGTAAAACAAAGATCCTCCCAGTGCAGTTTCACTTCAGCATGCCTGGCACTCAAGTTTATGCAGCAGCACAAGAACCCTTCAGTTTATGCAGCAGCACCAGAACCCTCCAACACAAACCACTCTATAACTAACTTCCATCCCTCACTTTTCACTAACCTTTACTCACAGATCCCTTCAACCTCAATAGCTGCTTCCCTAACGCAATACATCAATACATACAACTGAAATAAGCCAACAAGTACTAAACAGTCCACCTCCCAACTCAGTCTTAAACTCACCAGACATACACACCCATCAAAAACCACTCTTCCCAAACAAACACAAGTTTCAATCTCTTGCTTACACTCTGGACATCATTCATCACTACAACACTGCAAATATTTCAATGTACAATGTATCCCAAGATCTGTCATCCCTTGATACATACAACAAAGAAGACACTAAGCAGTTACTACTCAGTTGCCCTGCATTATTTGCACATAGACACAAACACAACACTACAATATTTTATTTCCCAAGGTCCTAATCAGTGGATGTGGCCAGCTTCTTGAGTGCCACAAGAGCCTCAGAAGGATAGAGGGCACTTTGAGGGCAGGGAATAAGCAAAGAAAATTTTGATAAAAATTTAAGCATTAGACCACACAACTTGCTCCAAAACTTTACCCAAGGTGGGATACTGCCACTGATATGGCCCATGGAAAAAACAGTTTAAGTCTACAAAATCCCAAGGAATGCATCATAAAGATATCAAACAAAATGTGCAAGTCTGCAAAATACCAAGGAATGTATCATAAAGATTTTTTTTTTTTTTTTTTTTTTTTTTTTTTTTTTTTTTATACTTTGCCGCTGTCTCCCGCGTTTGCGAGGTAGCGCAAGGAAACAGACGAAAGAAATGGCCCAACCCCCCCCACACACATGTACACACACACGTCCACACACGCAAATACACATACCTACACAGCCCTCCACGGTTCACCCCAGACGCCCCACATGCCCTGATTCAATCCACTGACAGCACGTCAACCCCTGTATACCACATCGCTCCAATTCACTCTATTCCTTGCCCTCCTTTCACCCTCCTGCATGTTCAGGCCCCGATCACACAAAATCCTTTTCACTCCATCTTTCCACCTCCAATTTGGTCTCCCTCTTCTCCTCGTTCCCTCCACCTCCGACACATATATCCTCTTGGTCAATCTTTCCTCACTCATTCTCTCCATGTGCCCAAACCACTTCAAAACACCCTCTTCTGCTCTCTCAACCACGCTCTTTTTATTTCCACACATCTCTCTTACCCTTACGTTACTTACTCGATCAAACCACCTCACACCACACATTGTCCTCAAACATCTCATTTCCAGCACATCCATCCTCCTACGCACAACTCTATCCATAGCCCACGCCTCGCAACCATACAACATTGTTGGAACTACTATTCCTTCAAACATACCCATTTTTGCTTTCCGGGATAATGTTCTCGACTTCCACACATTTTTCAAGGCTCCCAAAATTTTCGCCCCCTCCCCCACCCTATGATCCACTTCCGCTTCCATGGTTCCATCCGCTGACAGATCCACTCCCAGATATCTAAAACACTTCACTTCCTCCAGCCTCTCACCATTCAAACTCACCTCCCAATTGACTTGACCCTCAACCCTACTGTACCTAATAACCTTGCTCTTATTGACATTTACCCTTAACTTTCTTCTTCCACACACTTTACCAAACTCCGTCACCAGCTTCTGCAGTTTCTCACATGAATCCGCCACCAGCGCTGTATCATCAGCGAACAACAACTGACTCACTTCCCAAGCTCTCTCATCCCCAACAGACTTCATACTTGCCCCTCTTTCCAAAACTCTTGCATTTACCTCCCTAACAACCCCATCCATAAACAAATTAAACAACCATGGAGACATCACACACCCCTGCCGCAAACCTACATTCACTGAGAACCAATCACTTTCCTCTCTTCCTACACGTACACATGCCTTACATCCTCGATAAAAACTTTTCACTGCTTCTAACAACTTTCCTCCCACACCATATATTCTTAATACCTTCCACAGAGCATCTCTATCAACTCTATCATATGCCTTCTCCAGATCCATAAATGCTACATACAAATCCATTTGCTTTTCTAAGTATTTCTCACATACATTCTTCAAAGCAAACACCTGATCCACACATCCTCTACCACTTCTGAAACCACACTGCTCTTCCCCAATCTGATGCTCTGTACATGCCTTCACCCTCTCAATCAATACCCTCCCATATAATTTACCAGGAATACTCAACAAACTTATACCTCTGTAATTTGAGCACTCACTCTTATCCCCTTTGCCTTTGTACAATGGCACTATGCAAGCATTCCGCCAATCCTCAGGCACCTCACCATGAGTCATACATACATTAAATAACCTTACCAACCAGTCAACAATACAGTCACCCCCTTTTTTAATAAATTCCACTGCAATACCATCCAAACCTGCTGCCTTGCCGGCTTTCATCTTCCGCAAAGCTTTTACTACCTCTTCTCTGTTTACCAAATCATTTTCCCTAACCCTCTCACTTTGCACACCACCTCGACCCAAACACCCTATATCTGCCACTCTGTCATCAGACACATTCAACAAACCTTCAAAATACTCATTCCATCTCCTTCTCACATCACCACTACTTGTTATCACCTCCCCATTTACGCCCTTCACTGAAGTTCCCATTTGCTCCCTTGTCTTACGCACCCTATTTACCTCCTTCCAGAACATCTTTTTATTCTCCCTAAAATTTACTGATAGTCTCACACCCCAACTCTCATTTGCCCTTTTTTTCACCTCTTGCACCTTTCTCTTGACCTCCTGTCTCTTTCTTTTATACTTCTCCCACTCAATTGCATTTTTTCCCTGCAAAAATCGTCCAAATGCCTCTCTCTTCTCTTTCACTAATACTCTTACTTCTTCATCCCACCACTCACTACCCTTTCTAAACAGCCCACCTCCCACTCTTCTCATGCCACAAGCATCTTTTGCGCAATCCATCACTGATTCCCTAAATACATCCCATTCCTCCCCCACTCCCCTTACTTCCATTGTTCTCACCTTTTTCCATTCTGTACACAGTCTCTCCTGATACTTCTTCACACAGGTCTCCTTCCCAAGCTCACTTACTCTCACCACCTTCTTCACCCCAACATTCACTCTTCTTTTCTGAAAACCCATACTAATCTTCACCTTAGCCTCCACAAGATAATGATCAGACATCCCTCCAGTTGCACCTCTCAGCACATTGACATCCAGAAGTCTCTCTTTCGCACGCCTGTCCATTAACACGTAATCCAATAACGCTCTCTGGCCATCTCTCCTACTTACATAAGTATACTTATGTATATCTCGCTTTTTAAACCAGGTATTCCCGATCATCAGTCCTTTTTCAGCACATAAATCTACAAGCTCTTCACCATTTCCATTTACAACACTGAACACCCCATGCATACCAATTATTCCCTCAACTGCCACATTACTCACCTTTGCATTCATATCACCCATCACTATAACCCGGTCTCGTGCATCAAAACCGCTAACACACTCATTTAGCTGTTCCCAAAACACTTGCCTCTCATGATCTTTCTTCTCATGCCCAGGTGCATATGCACCAATAATCACCCACCTCTCTCCATCAACTTTCAGTTTTACCCATATTAATCGAGAATTTACTTTCTTACATTCTATCACATACTCCCACAACTCCTGTTTCAGGAGTATTGCTACTCCTTCCCTTGCTCTTGTCCTCTCACTAACCCCTGACTTCACTCCCCAGACATTTCCAAACCACTCTTCCCCTTTACCCTTGAGCTTCGTTTCACTCAGAGCCAAAACATCCAGGTTCCTTTCCTCAAACATACTACCTATCTCTCCTTTTTTCACATCTTGGTTACATCCACACACATTTAGGCACCCCACTCTGAGCCTTCGAGGAGGATGAGCACTCCCCGCGTGACTCCTTCTTCTGTTTCCCATAAAGATATCAAACAAAAATGTGCTAAAGCCTAATTAAGAATTTATTGTGCAGTCAAATGAAAAACGTGAATGGGATAAGCACAGATATTATTGAAAAAGGGCTGAATAAACTGTTAAAAGCCTCTCAGGTGAACCCAAGATTGATAACTTTGCAATAAGTATGGCAGCAGAGACTAACAGTATTGTTAAATAAACAATATATGTAGTGAATGCTGCTTAATGGCAAAATCTCATTGCAGGAACTTATTGGTAGGTTCTTTCTTATAAAAAGGATAGATATTATTTTTAAGGCTATATTATATCAAGGAATAAAGTTGATACAATCCTTTATCTACATTTTTCTGTTCATTAATAAATGCATGTTTTTGTCCATAGGTGGAGTTTTTTCTTTGTTCCGTGGGTTAGTAGGTGGAAAAACCCTGTCTGAAGGTGATGTTGAACCTGTTCTTGAAAAACTTAAGGATCATCTAATTGCCAAGAATGTAGCTGCTGAAATTGCAAATAAATTGTGTCAGTCTGTTGGGAGAAAATTAGAAGGCAAAGTAAGTTAAAAGGATATCAGATTTAAATTCGTTTATCTTCTGTTTTGTTCTGCATATATATATATTTTATTATTATACTTTGTCGCTGTCTCCTGCAGTAGCGAGGTAGGGCAAGGAAACAGATGAAAGATATGGCCCAACCCACCCACATACCCATGTATATACATACACATCCACACATGCACATATACATGACTATACATTTCAACGTATACATATATATATACATACAGACATATACATATATGCACATGTACATAATTTATACTTGCTGCCTTTATTCATTCCAGTCGCCACCCCGCCACACTTGAAATGACAACCCCCTCCCCCTGCACGATGTAGTGCTAGGAAAAGACAACAGTGGCCACATTCATTCACACTCAGTCTGTAGCTGTCATGTATATTGCACCAAAACCACAGCTCCCTTTCCACATCCAGGCCCCACAGAACTTTTCATGGTTTTCCTTGGACGCTTCACATGCCCTGGTTTAATTCATTGACAGCACATCAACCCCGGTATACCACATTGTTCCAATTCACTCTATTCCTTGCAAGCTTTTTACCCTCCTGCATGTTCAGGCCCCAGTCGATCAAAATCTTTTTCACTCCATCCTTCCACCTCCAATTTGGTCTCCCACTTCTCCTTGTTCCCTCCACCTCTGACACATATATCCTCTTTGTCAATCTTTCCTTACTCATTCTCTCCATGTGACCAAACTATTTCAATACACCATCTTATGCTCTCTCAGCCACACTCTTTTTATTACCACACATCTCTCTTACCCTTTCATTACTTACTTGATCAAACCACCTCACACCACATATTGTCCTCAGACATCTTATTTCCAACACATCCACTCTCCTCCACACAACCCTATCTATAGCCCCTGCCTCACAACCATATAACATTGTTGGAACCACTATTCCTTCAAACATACCCATTTTTGCTTTCCAAGATAATGTTCTCGCCTTCCACACATTTTTCAACGCTCCCAGAACTTTTGCCCCCTCCCTGACCATGTGACTCACTTCCGCTTCCAAGGTTCCATCCGCTTCCAAATCCACTCCCAGATATCTAAAACACTTCACTTCCTTCAGTTTTTCTCCATTCAAACTTACCTCCCAATTGATTTGTCCCTCAACCCTACTGTACCTAATAACCTTGCTCTTATTCACATTTACTCTCAGCTTTCTTCTTTCACACACTTTACCAAACTCGTTCACCAGCTTCTGCAGTTTCTCACCCGAATCAGCCTCCAGCACTGTATCATCAGCGATCACGTACCCCTGCCGCAAACTGACACTCACTTGGAACCAGTCACTTTCCTCTCTTCGTACTCGTACACATGCCTTACATCCTCGATAAATCTTTTCACTTCTTCCAGCAACTTGCCTCCCACACCATATACTCTTAATACCTTACACCGAGCATCTTTATCAACTCTATCATATACCTTCTCCAGATCCATAAATGTTACATACAAATCCATTTGTTTTTCTAAGTATTTCTCACATACATTCTTCAAAGCAAACACCTGATCCACACATCCTCTACCACTTCTGAAACCACACTGCTCTTCCCCAATCTCATGTTCTGTACATGCCTTCACCCTCTCAATCAATACCCTCCCATATAATTTCCTAGGAATACTCAACAAACTTGTACCTCTGTATTTTGAACACTCACTTTTATCTCCTTTGCCTTTGTACAATGGCACTATGCATGCATTCTGCCAATCCTTAGGCACTTCACCATAAGCCATACATGCATTGAATATTGCCACCAACCAGTCAACAAGTCACCCCCTTTTTTGATAAATTCCACCGCAATGATATACAAATCCTCCGCCATGCCAGCTTTCATCTTCCACAAAGCTTTCACTACCTCTTCTCTGTTTATCAAATCATTCTCTCTGACCCTCTCACTTCACACACCACCTCAGCCAAAACACCTTATATCTGCCACTCTATCATCGAACACATTCAACAAACCTCCAAAATACTCACTCTATCTCCTTCTCACATCACCACTACTTGTTATTACCTCCCCATTAGCCCCCTTTGAAAAGAGGCCATTGCCATTTGGAAAGTACAATTCTATCTTGTAAGATTTGAGTGTAGAATAATTACTCTGTTTGAAGGTGTACTTTTTAGATTTAGCTAAAATATACTTAATTATTGTTTATGATGAATTATTAATGGAGAAGTGTAACAACTATACCTCAGAGAATTAGGTGTTCCTACCCTTTCCTAGCCTACTGGGATGGGGATTCTGTTTTACCAAATTTATTTCCACAGGAATGGGAATGGAGTTGATTTGGATTCTTATAGTGACAATGTCATGGAGAAAGAATTTTTTAGTCTGTACAGGAAAATTTCCTTTACCAGCATGTCATTGAACACTAGGATGAGAGGGATTAATTCACCATTATTAGTATACCGTATCTAGTAGATTATTAGTAGCTCTCATCTAGAAAGTGACTGCAGTGCTTAAGTTTGATAATGTGGTAACTGAAGATGTAAAAAGATCAGAGATGAGACAAGATTTAAAGAGGGGATATAACTGTAGAAACTACATGGAATTTAAGAGTTTCTTGGGTAACATGAATTGGGAAATGGGAGTTCAGTAGTTAGGAAACAGGGTATTGTGGTGAAAGGTTTTGTGACATATAGCCTCAAATACAATGGAAGATTAAAGAGGAGGAATGGTTCAATAATGATGCTAAAAAGCTCTTTAGCTTTATGATGTGCTGTGAAGATGTAGGCAGCATTCCAGCCAGTCAGCCATTGAATGGTAACAAAGAGCAAGGTATAAGTATAGCAAGATAAGAAAGGAGGAAG
The DNA here is from genome assembly GCF_036320965.1 of Panulirus ornatus. Taxonomy (NCBI): domain Eukaryota; kingdom Metazoa; phylum Arthropoda; class Malacostraca; order Decapoda; family Palinuridae; genus Panulirus; species Panulirus ornatus. The sequence continues at coordinate 8,826,790 of NC_092272.1, read as the reverse complement.
AGAAACTGAAAAGAATACTTTGGATTACTCAGGAGAAAATCCAAAACATTTCCATGAATACATTAATAGAAAATTATCGGCTAAAGAGCAGCTTACCAGGCTAAGGGATTCAGAAGGAAAATTTGAAGAGGTTGGTATGCGGATCTATGAGGATCTGAGTGACACTATCAAAAGTGCTTTTACAAAGGAAGATATTATAGCCCCAAACAAAACTGAGATGGAATGAGGAGGTCTTAGAAAACATGTCTAGAAAAGAATCAACAAAATACTAAGGGGCCTTGATCCATATAAGACTCATGGTTCTGATGAACTTTCGTATGTGCTGAAAATGTGTGTTAAGACATTTGACAAACAACTTGAAATGATGTTCATTGTGTTGCTGGAGAAAGGCAAGGCAAAGTGCCAAGAGAATGCAAAAAGGGCAAAGGTCATACCTACCTATTAGAATGGAGACCATTAAAAGGCACTTATCTGCAGACCTGTCTCCCTAATGAATTTGGAGTGTAAGGTACTAGAAAAGATAATTAGAAAGCACATAGATGACTTTCTGAAGAGAAGTTACTGAGAGACTGCATGGTTTAGGACAAAAGGAGATTATGTGTAATGAGCCTCTCAAATTTCCACAAGAGAGTAAGCTCTGTTTTATATAAATAGTGGGTAATTTTTTGTATCTTAACTGCTAAAAAGCATTTGACACTCTCCTTGGGAGGCTCAAGGGTGGGCTATTTTAATAATTGCTTGTTCCATACATGTCAAAGCTTTGGAACTCTCTACCTTCTTTTGTCTTTCTCTATAACTATGACCTGACTCACTTTAAAAGGCAAATTTTCAATTCTAGAATTTATAAATACTTTCCCTTGTCTTTTATTTTTCCCATTCATTATTCTCTCTAGGTTTCAATTAAGGCCCATCCTTGATAGGGACTTTTGTCTGTGACTGGAGACTTTAAAGAGAGGAAAAGAAAATAATTTTAGTTGTAGGGAACAAAAGATGCATGCAAGAATAGATGCATGCAAGGTATAGATTCCTAACTGAATATGTGTGCAGTTGATTCAAAGGTCATGAGGGAAGTGGAAAGAGGAGGATTGCATCAACTTACAAGGGGGCTCTGAGAAACTCCAAAGTAGGTCTGATACATGGTTGAATAAGTTTATCCCTTGTAAATGTATAGTAATAAGTATGCATCATAGTAAAAGAAGGCATTGACATGAATATCATGTAGCTGGACATAAGCTGTAGAAATATGGTTTTTGAGAGAGACTTAGGAGACAACATTGTTCCAAACCTGTTGCCAGAGTCGTGTTTTTGGAGAACAGCTGAGACAAAGTGTTTGCTTGCAAGTATTAGAATTACATGCTGGTGCATGTTTTAAGAAATAATCAGTAACCTGGTCATACCGTACATAAGACCAGAATTAAAATATGCCTCTCAGGTTTGGTCATCGCACATAAATAATCACAACATGGTAATAGTGAAGGTACAGAAATAATCACAAAATGGTAATAGTGAAGGTACAGACTAGGGTAACAAAGGTGGTTCCAGAGTGCAGGGAACTAAGTTACGAGGAAAGGCTAGAGGCCTTTACTTTTCCCAACATGGAAGAAAAAAGAGTGAGGGATGACCTGATCACACCTATAGTTTTTAAACCAGATTGATGATGTAGACAGTGAACAATTTTTGAATGATGCTGAGATAGAGTAACCAGAAGGCATAACATGAAGTTAATAAGGAAATTTATTATAAAAGATATGAGTATATAGTATAAGCGTGGTGGATGAATGGAATGAAGTGAATGTAGACATGGTGAAAGTGGACAACATACAGAAATTTGAAAAAATATATGGTAGTAGAGAATGGTCGAGACTGGGCTCCATGAGTTAATGTGGTGGTTGAGAATGGTTGAGAGATGGGGTCCCACAATCGTGTAAATCTCCCTCCTCAGACAGCGTGAATAGGTAATTATGTAGTGTAGTGGAACTTAGACCTTGGGTCACACAAAGGGAGGTACATGGGAAATCAAAGGAGTAATCTGCATTGTCAAAGGTGCGGCAATCAAGAATGTTTATGGACTGGTCAGTGAAAAGTTTAGAAAAATGCAGAGCATACACATCCAGTACTTGTTAGCTAAAAGGGAGGTTTTAGAGGAAGTCAGAGGCACAGAGGTTGGCATTTCATCACCAGAGGATCTAGCTCAAAATTGGGTGGCACCAAAATTAGGAAGATTGGTAAAGCAGAAAGTTGATAGCTATGAATCAGTGATTATATTTGGTTTGACAAGTCGTACTTGAGATAAAGAAGAAAGGGGAAAGGAATAGTTATGGTTATATTTGACTCAGAGTCATCTAACCAGGTGGTACTTCAGCAAGGTAGACAATAAAAGCATTGTAACAACCCTGAATGAGTTGTTTAGTTCTGTTTTTATGCTAGAAAGCAATGACACAAGTTTTGAGGCAGTGATGAATAGCACTCACATAATACAAGGATTTTCCGTCACAGTTAGAGAAGTACTAACACATAAGTTGAAGACTAATAAAAGCCTAAGTTCTGATCATTTCTATCCACAAGTAATTAAAAATGTCATACATGAAATTGCTGGAATGTTAACCTATATTTTCAATAGATTTCTCTAGGATGGAATAGTTCGGCATGACTGGAGACTGGCAGACATCATTCCTACATGCAGGAAGGGAAACTGTGAATTGCTTGGCAGTTACCATCCTATTAGCCTTTCATCAATAATATGTAAACTTCTGGAGTTGATTATTAGGGATAAAATCGTAGCCTACCTGGAACAATACAGCGTGATCATTAAGACACAGATTGGTTTTAGATGGCACTGATCATGCCTTACAAACCTCCTTGAATTTTATCCTAAATCATTCAATACCCAGGACAAGGCAAAAGTTGTGATGTGAGAAGGAGATGGAGTGAGTATTTTGAAGGTTTGTTGAATGTATTTGATGATAGAGTGGCAGATATAGGGTGTTTTGGTCGAGGTGGTGTGCAAAGTGAGAGGGTTAGGGAAAATGATTTGGTGAACAGAGAAGAGGTAGTAAAAGCTTTGCAGAAGATGAAAGCCGGCAAGGCAGCGGGTTTGGATGGTATTGCAGTAGAATTTATTAAAAAAGGGGTGACTGTATTGTTGACTGGTTTGTAAGGTTATTTAATGGATATATGATTCATGGTGAAGTGCCTGAGGATTGGTGGAATGCTTGCATAGTGCCATTGTACGAAGGCAAAGGGGACAAAGGTGAGTGCTCAAATTACAGAGGTATAAGTTTGTTGAGTATTCCTGGTAAATTAAATGGGAGGGTATTGATTGAGAGGGTGAAGGCATGTACAGCGCATCAGATTGGAGAAGAGCAATGTGGTTTCAGAAGTGGTATAGGATGTGTGGATCAGGTGTGTGCTTTGAAGAATGTATGTGAGAAATACTTAGAAAAGCAAATGGTTTTGCATGTAGCATTTATGGATCTGGAGAAGGCATATGATAGAGTTGATAGAGTTGCTCTGTGGAAGGTATAAAGAATATATGGTGTGGGAGGCAAGTTGTTAGAAGCAGTGAAAAGTTTTATCGAGGATGTAAAGCATGTGTACGTGTAGGAAGAGAGGAAAGTGATTGGTTCTCAGTGAATGTAGGTTTGCGGCAGGGGTGTGGGATGTCTCCATGGTTGTTTAATTTGTTTATGGATGGGGTTGTTAGGGAGGTGAATGTTAGAGTTTTGGATGAGAGAGCTTGGGAAGTGAGTCATTTGTTGTTCGCTGATGATACATTGCTAGTGGCTGATTCATGTGAGAAACTGCAGAAGCTGGTGACTGAGTTTGGTAAAGTGTGTAAAAGAAGAAAGTTGAGAGTAAATGTGGATAAGAGTAAGGTTATTAGGTACAGTAAGGTTGAGGGTCAAGTCAATTGGAACGTAAGTTTGAATGGAGAAAAAGTGGAGGAAGTGAAGTGTTTTAGATATCTGGGAGAGGATTTGGCAGTGGATGGAACCATGGAAGTGGATCATAGGGTGGGGGAGGGGGTGAAAGTTCTGGGGGTCTTGAAGAATGTGTGGAAGTCAAGAACATTATCTCAGAAAGCAAAAATGGGTATGTTTGAAGGAATAGTGGTTCCAACAATGTTGTATGGTTGCGAGGCGTGTGCTATGGATAGAGTTGTGCGGAGGAGGGTGGATGTGCTGGAAATGAGATGTTTGAGGACAATATGTGGTGTGAGGTGGTTTGATCAAGTAAGTAATAATAGGATAAGAGAGATGTGTGGCAATAAAAAGAGTGTGGTTGAGAGAGCAGAAGAGGGTGTTTTGAAATGGTTTGGTCACATGGAGAGAATGAGTGAGGAAAGATTGACAAAGAGGATATATGTGTTGGAGGTGGAGGGAACGAGAAGTGGGAGACCAAATTGGAGGTGGAAAGATGGAGTGAAAAAGATTTTGAGCGATCGGGACCTGAGCATGCAGGAGGGTGAAAGGCGGGCAAGGAATAGAATGGATTGGAACGATGTGGTATACCAGATTCGACATGCTGTCAATGGATTGAACCAGGGCATGTGAAGTGTCTGGGGTAAACCATGGAAAGTTCTGTAGGGCCTGGATGTGGAAAGGGAGCTGTGGTTTCGGTGCATTATTACATGACAGCTAGAGACTGAGTGTGAACGAATGGGGCCTTTGTTGTCTTTTCCTAGTGCTACCTCGCCCACATTTGGGGGGAGGGGGTTGTTATTTCATGTGTAGCGAGATGGTGATGGGAATGAATAAAGGCAGACAGTATGCATTATGTACATATGTATGTATGTATATGTCTGTGTGTGTATATATATGTATATGTTGAGATGTATATGTATGTATATTTGCGTGTGTGGACGTGTATGTATATACATGTGTATGTGGTGGGTTGGGCCATTCTTTTGTCTGTTTCCTTGCGCTACCTTGCTAACGCAGGAGACCGACAAAGCAAATAAAAAAAAAAGATAAAATTTCTGTACTTCCAGAAAGCATTTGACAGAGTTCCCCATGTTAAATTGATGCATAAAGTCTGGGCCTTGGGAATTACTGGTTGCATAAGAAATAGGATAGAAGCCTGGTTATTTAATAGTAAGCAGAGAGTCGTAATGAATTATGAATCATCACAATGGTCTCCTGTAACTAGTGGGGTTCCCAGGGATCTGTACTTGGACCTATACTTTACATCATTTATACTAAGGATATCGACTTAGGACTAAATAACCTAGTATCCAAATTTGCAGATAATACAAAGATCGGCAATTCTATGGTAATGAAAGAAGGTAGGCTTAGATTACAAGAGGATCTAGATGAAAATTGCTGAATGGTCTAGTAAATGTAGAAGGCCACTTAAGACCAGTAAATGTCATCTGTTACAAGTAGGAAACCTCAGCAAAAAATTTGATTATGATCTGTTAAGCCACAAGGTAAAGGACACCCTTAGTGTGAGAAATCTACAGGTCATTGTCTCCAGTAACTTCAAATTCTGCTAGCATTGCAATGAAGCTGTCAAAAGCAAAGATGATGATACTGCCACTATACGTAAGTCTAGTTGGGCCCCCAAATGGACTAAAACTTAGAGGTCATTGAGTTAATCTAGACTGTGTGAAATGTTGCTTTACCAGCAATATAACTGATGCCTAGAATAAGCTCCCAGAAAATATTTTTCAGAGCAATACCCTTAATATCTGAAAAAATAGGTTTGATCATCTCTTGGCACTCTCTGGTTTTGGATGATTCATTTAATCACTTATCATAACACAGTGGTATATCATGCTATCTTTTCAACCACTAATCTCTCCCTGGCCATACTGCAAAAAGATATTAACTTTGATTAACCCACGTCACCTAGTTTGAGAGATTAAGTAAGAATTATTGTATCATTTTTCAACATCAGGAATGATATAGGTATGGTAAGTTGATAGGCTAGAGCCCAAGTTTATACTTACCATTGTCTTTATGACAAAAAGTGAAGGGATGCATGTCATTGGTGATGGGATGACAGAGGCATGTTCATTCAACCTTGTGACTTTCATATAAAAAAAAAAATTCCCTTCAGGCATGTTAATCCTGCAAGGTATTTTTTTATGTTTTCTGTCTGATATGTGCCAGAAGGATGGGGAGAGGGCTCTTGCTTTGCTATTCTTTTCTTTTACTGCTTTAAAGGTATTGCATTTTTTAATCATGTTAAGGCCAGACCACCTCGCTTGGACCTTGGGTCTGTATATCTGTGTAACTCTCTGTTTTCCTCCTCCTGTTTATTGGGCTGGGTCCTTTAAGGGTTAAAGCTGAAATTAGATAGGGTATTGTACAGTTTTGCAATACTGATGCTAGAAACTGTAAATGAAATTCAGTGGAAGGTTGTTATAAGGAGTGCTGAAAATTGAAATTTAGGGGCTACTGTTTGCAGATAATGCAAGAAGAGGATAAAAAGATTTTTCTTCTTTCACCAAGTTTTGAAAGCTGTTGTTTTCTTATTATATATCTAATACAAGAATAATTTGTATAATTTTGATTTGTCCTTTCATCTGTTCATAGGTCATTGGAACATTTGAAGGAGTAGCTAGTACTGTGCGAACCACTCTAACTGAAGCTCTAGTACAGCTGCTGACACCTAAACGCCGTCTTGACATTCTGCGTGATGTGGTAGAGGCCAAGTCATCTGGCCGTCCTTATACTATGGCATTTTGTGGTGTAAATGGTGTGGGCAAATCAACCAATTTGGCTAAGGTAATGTTTATTGTTCATATCTGATTGGTATCTATTTTTGATACTTATTTGATTTTTCCTTGTTTGATACATAAGAAGTGTTTGACTGAAGTACAAGAATATTATCATATGTTGCATATAGTGCATACAGTAGTTTACTGTCTTAATAGTCAAAGGGAGTAGAATAGATGCGACTTAGATTTTAAGAGAGTATGTATACATGTGAAGCTACCAAGAATAAGTGGTAGGAAGGAATAAGAAGAGTGAAGATTAAACAGATGGGGAAGATAATAATACTGAGCCTCAATCAAAATACTTCTGCAAGGTTTTGTTTCTTGTGCATGTGATAGAAGATGTCAAAAAATAGTAATTCTTGCTTCATTAGTCTACACTGAATTATGATGAATTAAGATATTTTGAATTTTTTCCTCACAGATTACTTTTTGGCTTATTGAAAACAATTTCCGTGTACTGATAGCTGCATGTGACACTTTCCGAGCTGGAGCTGTGGAGCAGCTGCGTACCCACATGCACCATCTGAATGCTCTGCATCCCTCTGAAAAACATAATGGAAAAACTATGGTTCAGCTCTTTGAACAGGTAAAATATGTTGCATAATTATAAGTGTGTCGTAGAAAGCGACTAGAGGGGACGGGAGCGGGGGGCCAGAAATCCTCCCCTCCTTGTATTAATTTTCTAAAATGGGAAACAGAAGAAGGAGTCACGCGGGGAGTGCTCATCCTCCTCGAAGGCTCAGAGTGGGGTGCCTAAATGTGTGTGGATGTAACCAAGATGTGAAAAAAGGAGAGATAGGTAGTATGTTTGAGGAAAGGAACCTGGATGTTTTGGCTCTGAGTGAAACGAAGCTCAAGGGTAAAGGGGAAGAGTGGTTTGGGAATGTCTGGGGAGTAAAGTCAGGGGTTAGTGAGAGGACAAGAGCAAGGGAAGGAGTAGCAATACTCCTGAAACAGGAGTTGTGGGAGTATGTGATAGAATGTAAAAGTAAATTCTCGATTAATATGGGTAAAACTGAAAGTTGATGGAGAGAGGTGGGTGATTATTGGTGCATATGCACCTGGGCATGAGAAGAAAGATCATGAGAGGCAAGTGTTTTGGGAGCAGCTGAATGAGTGTGTTAGTGGTTTTGATGCACGAGACCGGGTTATAGTGATGGGTGATTTGAATGCAAAGGTGAGTAATGTGGCAGTTGAGGGAATAATTGGTATACATGGGGTGTTCAGTGTTGTAAATGGAAATGGTGAAGAGCTTGTAGATTTATGTGCTAAAAAGGACTGATGATTGGGAATACCTGGTTTAAAAATCGAGATATACATAAGTATACTTATGTAAGTAGGAGAGATGGCCAGAGAGCGTTATTGGATTACGTGTTAATTGACAGGCGTGTGAAAGAGAGACTTTTGGATGTTAATGTGCTGAGAGGTGCAACTGGAGGGATGTCTGATCATTATCTTGTGGAGGCTAAGGTGAAGATTTGTATGGGTTTTCAGAAAAGAAGAGTGAATGTTGGGGTGAAGAGGGTGGTGAGAGTAAGTGAGCTTGGGAAGGAGACCTGTGTGAGGAAGTACCAGGAGAGACTGAGTACAGAATGGAAAAAGGTGAGAACAATGGAAGTAAGGGGAGTGGGGGAGGAATGGGATGTATTTAGGGAATCAGTGATGGATTGCACAAAAGATGCTTGTGGCATGAGAAGAGTGGGAGGTGGGTTGATTAGAAAGGGTAGTGAGTGGTGGGATGAAGAAGTAAGAGTATTAGTGAAAGAGAAGAGAGAGGCATTTGGACGATTTTTGCAGGGAAAAAATGAAATTGAGTGGGAGATGTATAAAAGAAAGAGACAGGAGGTCAAGAGAAAGGTGCAAGAGGTGAAAAAAAGGGCAAATGAGAGTTGGGGTGAGAGAGTATCATTAAATTTGAGGGAGAATAAAAAGATGTTCTGGAAGGAGGTAAATAAAGTGCGTAAGACAAGGGAGCAAATGGGAACTTCAGTGAAGGGCGCAAATGGGGAGGTGAAAACAAGTAGTGGTGATGTGAGAAGGAGATGGAGTGAGTATTTTGAAGGTTTGTTGAATGTGTTTGATGATAGAGTGGCAGATATAGGGTGTTTTGGTCGAGGTGGTGTGCAAAGTGAGAGGGTTAGGGAAAATGATTTGGTAAACAGAGAAGAGGTAGTGAAAGCTTTGCGGAAGATGAAAGCCGGCAAGGCAGCAGGTTTGGATGGTATTGCAGTGGAATTTATTAAAAAAGGGGATGACTGTATTGTTGACTGGTTGGTAAGGTTATTTAATGTATGTATGACTCATGGTGAGGTGCCTGAGGATTGGCGGAATGCGTGCATAGTGCCATTGTACAAAGGCAAAGGGGATAAGATTGAGTGCTCAAATTACAGAGGTATAAGTTTGTTGAGTATTCCTGGTGAATTATATGGGAGGGTATTGATTGAGAGGGTGAAGGCATGTACAGAGCATCAGATTGGGGAAGAGCAGTGTGGTTTCAGAAGTGGTAGAGGATGTGTGGATCAGGTGTTTGCTTTGAAGAATGTATGTGAGAAATACTTAGAAAAGCAAATGGATTTGTATGTAGCATTTATGGATCTGGAGAAGGCATATGATAGAGTTGATAGAGATGCTCTGTGGAAGGTATTAAGAATATATGGTGTGGGAGGAAAGTTGTTAGAAGCAGTGAAAAGTTTTTATCGAGGATGTAAGGCATGTGTACGTGTAGGAAGAGAGGAAAGTGATTGGTTCTCAGTGAATGTAGGTTTGCGGCAGGGGTGTGTGATGTCTCCATGGTTGTTTAATTTGTTTATGGATGGGGTTGTTAGGGAGGTAAATGCAAGAGTTTTGGAAAGAGGGGAAAGTATGAAGTCTGTTGGGGATGAGAGAGCTTGGGAAGTGAGTCAGTTGTTGTTCGCTGATGATACAGCGCTGGTGGCTGATTCATGTGAGAAACTGCAGAAGCTGGTGACTGAGTTTGGTAAAGTGTGTGGAAGAAGAGTGTTAAGAGTAAATGTGAATAAGAGCAAGGTTATTAGGTACAGTAGGGTTGAGGGTCAAGTCAATTGGGAGGTGAGTTTGAATGGAGAAAAACTGGAGGAAGTGAAGTGTTTTAGATATCTGGGAGTGGATCTGGCAGCGGATGGAAACATGGAAGCGGAAGTGGATCATAGGGTGGGGGAGGGGGCGAAAATTCTGGGGGCCTTGAAGAATGTGTGGAAGTCGAGAACATTATCTCGGAAAGCAAAAATGGGTATGTTTGAAGGAATAGTGGTTCCAACAATGTTGTATGGTTGCGAGGCGTGGGCTATGGATAGAGTTGTGCGCAGGAGGATGGATGTGCTGGAAATGAGATGTTTGAGGACAATGTGTGGTGTGAGGTGGTTTGATTGAGTGAGTAAAGTAAGGGTAAGAGAGGTGTGTGGAAATAAAAAGAGCGTGGTTGAGAGAGCAGAAGAGGGTGTTTTGAAGTGGTTTGGGCACATGGAGAGAATGAGTGAGGAAAGATTGACCAAGAGGATATATGTGTCGGAGGTGGAGGGAACGAGGAGAAGAGGGAGACCAAATTGGAGGTGGAAAGATGGAGTGAAAAAGATTTTGTGTGATCGGGGCCTGAACATGCAGGAGGGTGAAAGGAGGGCAAGGAATAGAGTGAATTGGAGCGATGTGGTATACCGGGGTTGACGTGCTGTCAGTGGATTGAATCAAGGCATGTGAAGCGTCTGGGGTAAACCATGGAAAGCTGTGTAGGTATGTATATTTGCGTGTGTGGACGTATGTATATACATGTGTATGTGGGGGCGGTTGGGCCATTTCTTTCGTCTGTTTCCTTGCGCTACCTCGCAAACGCGGGAGACAGCGACAAAGTATAATAAATAAAAAAATAATTATAAGTAAGTTTGACTTTGCACAGCATAATATACAGTTATCCCTAAAGCTCTCCAGATCATGAGAGTTTTTGTTTCTTTGTGAAGGGAAGAATGAATATTGCACTGTCTTTGTAGGTAAGTCTTTTTGTCCAGGTTTAAAGGCCCATTTTTTTGTCAAAAACCAGAAGAGATATTACATATTACTAAGTCTTGGAGAGTGGAAGAGGGTGTATTGAAATGGTTTGGTCCTATGGGGAGAGAATGAGTGAAAGATTGACAAAGAGGATATATGTGTCAAAGGTGGAGGGAACGAGGAGAATTGGGAGACCAAATTGGAGGTGGAAGGGTGGAGTGAAAAAGATTTTGAGCGATCGGGGCCTGAACATGCAGGAGGGTGAAAAGTGCGCAAGGAATATAGTGAATTGGAATGATGTGGTATACTGGGGTTGATGTGCTGTCACTGGATTGAACCAGGGCATGTAAAGTATCTGGGGTAAACCATGGATAGTTTTGTGAGGCCTGGATGTGGAAAGGGAGCTGTGGTTTTGGTGCATTACACATGACAGCTAGAGACTGAGTGTGAACGAATGTGGCCTTTGTTTCTTTTCCTAGCGCTACTTCGTGCGCGTGTGGGGTGAGAGGGGGGGGGGTGCTATTTCATGTGTGGCGGGTTGGCAATGGGAATGACTGATGGCTGTAAGTATGAATATGTACATGTGTATATATGTATTTGTCTGTGTATGTATATGTATGTATACATTGAAATGTATAGGTATGTATATGTGCATGTGTGGGCATGTATGTATATACTTGTGTATGTGGTCGGGCTGGGCCATTCTTTCGTCTTGTTTCCTTGCGCTACCTCACTAACACAGGAGACAGTGACAAAGTATGATAAAAGATAGAAACTTATCCCATTTGAAGTGCACATTGTTGGTAGGCCAATGGAAGACCTCATCTTTGTCTATTTGTAGCTTTTGTTTCCTCTTCTTATGTGATTTTCATTCTTATTTTGATATAAATTGCAGAGGATGATATGAAACTGTGACTCGTGTTTGTGTCATTGTCAGATATAAGAATGAGGAACAGGAGAGATGCAAATACATTTCCTTGGAGGACTGAGCTATTTACTGTGGAGGCTCTGGAAATGGCTTGGTTTACAACCATGCATTGTAATCTGTTAATTTAGAAGTTGTATATCCAACTTACAGTTTTTAAAGTATTCATGCATTTTTTTTTTGCCTTTAAGGTATGTACTTTTTGCTGGCTTGGATGGAGATGTCGATGAAGTGATCTAGAAATGGTAAATCACTTATTTTGAAGCTTTGTAGATTTGCTTCCATGTACAGTGTGAAGGTTGGTCAGTCTGCTTTTCTGTAGTTTGTGTAAGTATTTTTGATAGTTTTGTGGATTGGATGGACCTGTGAAGTCTTTATCATTATCAAGATGTATAAATGGTCAGAGGACAGTTCATGTAGTGTGCTCCGGGCATTTTGTGGATAGGGCTGGTAAGCTGAAGATGATGTCTGGTGAGGTCAGCTGGTGGAGGTGGTGCATTGGTTACACAGTTTCAATACTTTATTCCTTGATAGAGGAATGGGGTCCTAGTGCTGTCACTAGGTACCTCTGTAGGTTGGTTACACATGATGAGAATGTTGAGAGGTTGGTTTCTGAGTAGTTCACTTGTAGGATCTTGGGTGTGAGTGTTGAGCCATGTGAGATGATTGGTTTTGAAATGTCTGCAGAGATAAGTGTTAGGTATTCTGGTCAGATTTTGCAGTTAGGGAGTACTCCTGAATAGGCATTTGGGGGGGGGGGGGTTAGGTATGGATGTGTTGATTATGTTGTAGTTAGTAATCTCTGGCAGGTAGTAGTTGGTAGGCAGCCAACGACTAGGGAGGTATATTACCAATAGGACCCGCTTGGGTATCAGGAGGATTAGTGATGGCTGCATGGTGAGCTTGCACCAGTGGTTATCAGATTGCACTCCTCTGACCCAGGTAGCTTTCTTTTTTCTCTGCCACACCCACATGTGGACTACTAACATTCTCTCCACAGTTATATAATCACTCTCTGTCATACATAACACCTAACAACACTTAACTCACACAGCTGTTCTTTGTAACTCTAGATTTTCCTTTGATGAGCAATAGAGAGAAGTAGTATTATTTTTTTTTTTCTTATTATACTTTGTCGCTGTCTCCCGCATTTGCGAGGTAGCGCAAGGAAACAGACGAGAGAAATGGCCCAACCCCCCCCATACACATGTATATACATACGTCCACACACGCAAATATACACACCTACACAGCTTTCCATGGTTTACCCCAGACGCTTCACATGCCTTGATTCAATCCACTGACAGCACGTCAACCCGGGTATACCACATCGCACCAATTCACTCTATTCCTTGCCCTCCTTTCACCCTCCTGCATGTTCAGGCCCCGATCACACAAAATCTTTTTCACTCCATCTTTCCACCTCCAATTTGGTCTCCCTCTTCTCCTCGTTCCCTCCACCTCCGACACATATATCCTCTTGGTCAATCTTTCCTCACTCATTCTCTCCATGTGCCCAAACCACTTCAAAACACCCTCTTCTGCTCTCTCAACCACACTTTTTATTTCCACACATCTCTCTTACCCATACGTTACTCACTCGATCAAACCACCTCACACCACACATTGTCCTCAAACATCTCGTTTCCAGCACATCCATCCTCCTGCGCACAACTCTATCCATAACCCACGCCTCGCAACCAGTCTCTAGCGGTCATGTAATAATGCACCGAAACCACAGCTCCCTTTCCACATCCAGGCCCCACACAACTTTCCATGGTTTACCCCAGACGCTTCACATGCCCTGGTTCAATCCATTGACAGCACGTCGACCCCGGTATACCACATCTTTCCAATTCACTCTATTCCTTGCATGCCTTTCACCCTCCTGCATGTTCAGGCCCCGATCACTCAAAATCTTTTTCACTCCATCCTTCCACCTAAAATTTGGTCTCCCACTTCTCCTCGTTCCCTCCACCTCTTACACATATATCCTCTTTGTCAATCTTTCCTCACTCATTCTCTCCATGTGACCAAACCATTTCAAAACACCCTCTTGTGCTCTCTCAACCACACTCTTTTTATTTCCACACATCTCTCTTACCCTTACATTACTTACTCGATCAAACCATCTCACTCCACATATTGTCCTCAGACATCTCATTTCCAGCACATCCACCCTCCTCTGCACAACTCTATCCATAGCCCATGCCTTGCAACCATACAACATTGTTGGAACCACTATTCCTTCAAACATACCCATTTTTGCTTTCCGAGATAATGTTCTCGACTTCCACACATTCTTGAAGGCTCCCAGGATTTTTGCCCCCTCCCCCACCCTATGATTCACTTCCGCTTCCATGGTTCCATCCGCTGCCAGATCCACTCCCAGATATCTAAAACACTTTACTTCCTCCAGTTTTTCTCCATTCAAACTTACCTCCCAATTGACTTGACCCTCACCCCTACTGTACCTGATAACCTTGCTCTTATTCACATTTACATTTAACTTTCTTCTTTCACACACTTTACCAAACTCAGTCACCAGCTTCTGCAGTTTCTCACATGAATCAGCCACCAGCGCTGTATCATCAGCGAACAACAACTGACCCACTTCCCAAGCTCTCTCATCCCCAACAGACTTCATACTTGCCCCTCTTTCCAAGACTCTTACATTCACCTCCCTAACAACCCCATCCATAAACAAATTAAACAACCATGGAGACATCACACACCCCTGCCGCAAACCTACATTCACTGAGAACCAATCACTTTCCCCTCTTCCTACACGTACACATGCTTTACATCCTCAATAAAAACTTTTCACTGCCTCTAACAACTTGCCTCCCACACCATATATTCTTAATACCTTCCACAGAGCATCTCTATCAACTCTATCATATTCCTTCTCCAGATCCATAAATGCTACATACAAATCCATTTGCTTTTCTAATTATTTGTCACATACATTCTTCAAAGCAAACACCTGATCCACACATCCTCTACCACTTCTGAAACCACACTGCTCTTCCCCAATCTGATGCTCTGTATATGCCTTCACCCTCACAATCAATACCCTCCCATATAATTTACCAGGAATACTCAACAAACTTATACCTCTGTAATTTGAGCACTCACTCTTATCCCCTTTGCCTTTGTACAATGGCACTATGCAAGCATTCTGCCAATCCTCAGGCACCTCACCATGAGTCATACATACATTAAATAACCTTACCAACCAGTCAACAATACAGTCATCCCCTTTTTTAATAGATTACATGTTAATTGTAGGCATGTAAAAGAGAGTACTTTTTTCATTTAAGACAAAAAGCTGCACTAGCATGAGATAATTTTTCTTTAATTTCAGGGATATGGTAAAGATGCTGCTGAAATTGCTCGACATGCCATAGAGCATGCTCGTAAGAATTCCTTTGATGTTGTACTCATTGATACTGCTGGCCGCATGCAAGATAATGAACCTCTTATGAGAGCCCTTGCCAAGGTAAGATTTTCAAAAGTATCCAGGGATTGCATAACAAGATCTAGCTTATTTTGCAGCATTATTTTATGATGAATGTTCAGAAGTAAGTTACCATTCATTGCTAAGTTGGAAAATATAGCCACAAATATTTGATAACTAGAATTACAGGTAAAAAGTCTAATTTGTAATTAGGTAATTTGTTCTTGTATACTTTATTTTACTGTTTATGGCAACTCATCATATTTTTTTTTTAGTAGTTAGTGTTTGTAAAAGTAGAGGTTTTCAGAAAAGAAGAGAGAATGTTGGGGTAAAGAGAGTGGTGAGAGTAAGTGAGAGGCAAGTGTTTGGGAGCAGCTGAGTGCACTGAGTGAGTGTGTTAGTAGCTTTGATGCACGAGACCGGGTTATAGTGATGGGAAATTTGAATGCAAAGGTGAGTAATGTGGCAGTTGAGGGAATAATTGGTGTACATGGGGTGTAGATTGTTGTAAATGGAAATGGTGAAGAGCTTGTAGATTTATGTGCTGAAAAAGGACTGGTGATTGGGAATACCTGGTTTAAAAAGAGAGATATACTCGGAATACCTGGTTTAAAAAGAGAGATATACATAAGTATACGTATGTATACGTATGTATATATACGTATGTATACGCATTCCTCACGTGTCGTAGAAAGCGACTAGAGGGGACGGGAGCGGGGGGCCAGAAATCCTCCCCTCCTTGTATTTTTTTAACTTTCTAAAATGTGAAACAGAAGAAGGAGTCATGTGGGGAGTGCTCATCCTCCTCGAAGGCTCAGATTGGGGTGCCTAAATGTGTGTGGATGTAACCAAGATGTGAAAAAAGGAGAGATAGGTAGTATGTTTGAGGAAAGGAACCTGGATGTTTTGGCTCTGAGTGAAACGAAGCTCAAGGGTAAAGGGGAAGAGTGGTTTTGGAATGTCTTGGGAGTAAAGTCAGGGGTTAGTGAGAGGACAAGAGCAAGGGAAGGAGTAGCAGTACTCCTGAAACAGGAGTTGTGGGAGTATGTGATAGAATGTAAGAAAGTAAATTCTCGATTGATATGGGTAAAACTGAAAGTTGATGGAGAGAGATGGGTGATTATTGGTGCATATGCACCTGGGCATGAGAAGAAAGATCATGAGAGGCAAGTGTTTTGGGAGCAGCTGAATGAGTGTGTTAGTGGTTTTGATGCATGAGACCGGGTTATAGTGATGGGTGATTTGAATGCAAAGGTGAGTAATGTGGCAGTTGAGGGAATAATTGGTATACATGGGGTGTTCAGTGTTGTAAATGGAAATGGTGAAGAGCTTGTAGATTTATGTGCTGAAAAAGGACTGATGATTGGGAATACCTGGTTTAAAAATCGAGATATACATAAGTATACTTATGTAAGTAGGAGAGATGGCCAGAGAGCGTTATTGGATTACGTGTTAATTGACAGGCGCGCGAAAGAGAGACTTTTGGATGTTAATGTGCTGAGAGGTGCAACTGGAGGGATGTCAGATCATTATCTTGTGGAGACTAAGGTGAAGATTTGTATGGGTTTTCAGAAAAGAAGAGTGAATGTTGGGGTGAAGAGGGTGGTGAGAGTAAGTGAGCTTGGGAAGGAGACTTGTGTGAGGAAGTACCAGGAGAGACTGAGTACAGAATGGAAAAAGGTGAGAACAATGGAAGTAAGGGGAGTGGGGGAGGAATGGGATGTATTTAGGGAATCAGTGATGGATTGCGCAAAAGATGCTTGTGGCATGAGAAGAGTGGGAGGTGGGTTGATTAGAAAGGGTAGTGAGTGGTGGGATGAAGAAGTAAGAGTATTAGTGAAAGAGAAGAGAGAGGCATTTGGACGATTTTTGCAGGGAAAAAATGCAATTGAGTGGGAGATGTATAAAAGAAAGAGACAGGAGGTCAAGAGAAAGATGCAAGAGGTGAAAAAAAGGGCAAATGAGAGTTGGGGTGAGAGAGTATCATTAAATTTTAGGGAGAATAAAAAGATGTTCTGGAAGGAGGTAAATAAAGTGCGTAAGACAAGGGAGCAAATGGGAACTTCAGTGAAGGGTGCAAATGGGGAGGTGATAACAAGTAGTGGTGATGTGAGAAGGAGATGGAGTGAGTATTTTGAAGGTTTGTTGAATGTGTTTGATGATAGAGTGGCAGATATAGGGTGTTTTGGTCGAGGTGGTGTGCAAAGTGAGAGGGTTAGGGAAAATGATTTGGTAAACAGAGAAGTGGTAGTAAAAGCTTTGCGGAAGATGGAAGCCGGCAAGGCATCAGGTTTGGATGGTATTGCAGTGGAATTTACTAAAAAAGGGGGTGACTGTATTGTTGACTGGTTGGTAAGGTTATTTAATGTATGTATGACTCATGGTGAGGTGCCTGAGGATTGGCGGAATGCGTGCATAGTGCCATTGTACAAAGGCAAAGCGGATAAGAGTGAGTGCTCAAATTACAGAGGTATAAGTTTGTTGAGTATTCCTGGTAAATTATATGGGAGGGTATTGATTGAGAGGGTGAAGGCATGTACAGAGCATCAGATTGGGGAAGAGCAGTGTGGTTTCAGAAGTGGTAGAGGATGTGTGGATCAGGTGTTTGCTTTGAAGAATGTATGTGAGAAATACTTAGAAAAGCAAATGGATTTGTATGTAGCATTTATGGATCTGGAGAAGGCATATGATAGAGTTGATAGAGATGCTCTGTGGAAGGTATTAAGAATATATGGTGTGGGAGGCAAGTTGTTAGAAGCAGTGAAAAGTTTTTATCGAGGATGTAAGGCATGTGTACGTGTAGGAAGAGAGGAAAGTGATTGGTTCTCAGTGAATGTAGGTTTGCGGCAGGGGTGTGTGATGTCTCCATGGTTGTTTAATTTGTTTATGGATGGGGTTGTTAGGGAGGTGAATGCAAGAGTTTTGGAAAGAGGGGCAAGTATGAAGTGTGTTGGGGATGACAGAGCTTGGGAAGTGAGTCTGTTGTTGTTCGCTGATGATACAGCGCTGGTGGCTGATTCATGTGAGAAACTGCAGAAGCTGGTGACTGAGTTTGGTAAAGTGTGTGAAAGAAGAAAGTTAAGAGTAAATGTGAATAAGAGCAAGGTTATTAGGTACAGTAGGGTTGAGGGTCAAGTCAATTGGGAGGTGAGTTTGAATAGAGAAAAACTGGAGGAAGTGAAGTGTTTTAGATATCTGGGAGTGGATCTGGCAGTGGATGGAAACATGGAAGCGGAAGTGGATCATAGGGTGGGGGAGGGGGCGAAAATTCTGGGAGCCTTGAAGAATGTGTGGAAGTTGAGAACATTATCTCGGAAAGCAAAAATGGGTATGTTTGAAGGAATAGTGGTACCAGCAGTGTTGTATGGTTGTGAGGCGTGGGCTATGGATAGAGTTGTGCGCAGGAGGATGGATGTGCTGGAAATGAGATGTTTGAGGACAGTGTGTGGTGTGAGGTGGTTTGATCGTGTAAGTAACGTAAGGGTAAGAGAGATGTGTGGAAATAAAAAGAGCGTGGTTGAGAGAGCAGAAGAGGGTGTTTTGAAATGGTTTGGGCACATGGAGAGAATGAGTGAGGAAAGATTGACCAAGAGGATATATTTGTCGGAGGTGGAGGGAACGAGGAGAAGTGGGAGACCAAATTGGAGGTGGAAAGATGGAGTGAAAAAGATTTTGTGTGATCGGGGCCTGAACATGCAGGAGGGTGAAAGGAGGGCAAGGAATAGAGTGAATTGGAGCGATGTGGTATACCGGGGTTGACGTGCTGTCAGTGGATTGAATCAAGGCATGTGAAGCGTCTGGGGTAAACCATGGAAAGCTGTGTAGGTATGTATATTTGCGTGTGTGGACGTATGTATATACATGTGTATGGGGGTGGGTTGGGCCATTTCTTTCGTCTGTTTCCTTGCGCTACCTCGCAAACCCGGGAGACAGCGACAAAGCAAAAAAAAAAAAAAAAAATTTAGGAGAGACGGCCAGAGAGCGTTATTGGATTCCGTGTTGATTGATAGGTACATGAAACAGAGACTTTTGGATGTAAATGTGCTGAGAGGTGCAACTGGAGGGATGTCTGATCATTATCTTGTGGAGGCGAAGGTGAAGCTTTGTTGAGGTTTTCAGAAAAGAAGAGAGAATGTTGGGGTGAAGAGAATGGTGAGAGTAAGTGCGCTTGGGAAGGAGACGTGTGTGGAAATACCAGGAGAGACTGAGTACAAAATGGAAAAAGGTGAGAACAAAGGACATAAGGGGAGTGGGAGAGGAATGGGATGTATTTAGGGAAGCAGTGATGGCTTACGCAAAAGATGCCTGTGGCATGAGAAGCGTGGGAGGTGGGCAGATTAGAAAGGGTAGTGAGTGGTGGGATGAAGAAGTAAAATTATTAGTGAAAGAAGAGAGAGTGATTTGGACGATTTTTGCTGAGAAATAATGCAAATGAGTGGGAGATGTATAAAAGAGAGGCAGGAGGTCAAGAGAAAGGTGCAAGAGGTGAAAAAGAGGGCAAATGAGAGATGGGGTGAGAGAGTATCATCAAATTTCAGGGAGAATAAAAAGATGTTTTGGAAGGAGGTAAATAAAGTGCGCAAGACAAGGGAAGAAATGGGAACATGGGTGAAGGGGGCTGATGGGGAGGTGATAACAAGTAGTGGTGATGTGAGAAGGAGATGGAGTGAGTATTTTGAAGGTTTGTTGAATGTGTTTGATGATAGAGTGGCAGATATAGGGTGTTTTGGTCAAGGTGGTGTGCAGATTGAGAGGGTTAGGGAGAATGAGTTGGTAAACAGAGAAGAGGTAGTAGAAGCTTTGCGGAAGATGAAAGCCAGCAAGGCAGTGGGTTTGGATGGTATTACAGTGGAATTTATTAAAAAAGGGGGTGACTGTATTTTTGACTGGCTGGTAAGGTTATTTGATACATGTATGAATCATGGTGAGGTGCCTGAGGATTGGAGGAATGCTTGCATAGTGCCATTGTACAAAGGCAAAGGGGATAAAAGTGAGAGCTCAAATTACAGAGGTATAAGTTTGTTGAGTATTCCTGGTTAATTATATGGGAGGGTATTAATTTAGAGTGTGAAGGCATGTACAGAGCATTAGATTGGGGAAGAGCAGTGTGGAAGTGATGGAGGATGTGTGGATCAGGTGTTTACTTTGAAGAATGAATGTGAGAAATCCTTAGAAAAGCAAATGGATTTGTATGTAGCATTTATGGATCTGGAGAAGGCATATGATAGAGTTGATAGAGATGCTCTGTGGAAGGTATGAAGAATATATTGTGTGGGAGGCAAGTTGTTAGAAGCATTGAAAAGTTTTTATCGAGGATGTAAGGCATGTGTACATGTAGGAAGAGAGGAAAGTGATTAGTTCTCAGTGAATGTTGGTTTGCTGCAGTGGTGCGTGATGTCTCCATGGTTGTTTAATTTGTTTATGGATTGGGTTGATAGGGAGATGAATGCAAGAGTTTTGGAAAGAGGGGCAAGTATGCAGTCTGTTGTGGATGAGAGAGCTTGGGAAGTGAGTCAGTTGTTGCTTGCTGATGATACAGCACTGGTGGCTGATGTGGGTGAGAGACTGCAGAAGCTGGTGACTGAGTTTGGTAAAGTGTGTGAAAGAAGAATGCTGAGAGCAAAGGTGAATGAGAGCAAGGCTATGAGGTACAGTAGGGTTGAGGGACAGGTCAATTGGGAGATAAGTTTGAATGGAGAAAAAGTGGAGGAAGTGAAGTATTTTAGATGTCTGGGAGTGGATTTGGCAGTGGATGGAACCATGGAAGCAGAAGTGAATCATAGGGTGGGGGAGGGGGCAAGAGTTCTGGGAGCGTTGAGAAATGTGTGGAAGGCGAGAGCGTTATCTTGGAAAGCAAAAATGGGTATGTTTGAAGGAATCGTGGCTCCAACAATGTTATATGCTTGCAAGGCGTGGGCTATAGATAGAGTTGTGCGGAGGAGGATGGATGTGTTGGAAATGAGATGTTTGAGGACAATATATGGTGTGAGGTGGTTTAATAGTGTAAGTAATGAAAGGGTAAGAGAGATGTGTGATAATAGAAAGAGTGTGGTTGAGAGAGCAGAAGAGGGTGTTTTGAAATGGTTTTGTCACATGGAGAGAATGAGTGAGGAAAGATTGACCAAGAGGATATATGTGTCGGAGGTGGAGGGAATGAGAAGAAGTGGGAGACCAAATTGGAGGTGGAAGGATGGATTGAAAAAGATTTTGAGTGATCGGGGCCTGAACATTCAGAAGGGTGAAAGGCGTGCAAGGAATAGAGTGAATTGGAACGATGTTGTATACTGGGGTCGATGTGCTGTCAATGGATTGAACCAGGGCATGTGAAGCGTCTGGGGTAAACCATGGAAAGTTTTGTGGGGCCTGGATGTGGAAAGGGAGCTGTGGTTTCAGTGCATTATACATGACATCTAGAGACTGAGTGTGAACGATTGTGGCCTTTGTTGTCTTTTCCCAGCGCTACCTTGTGCACATGCGCGGGGGGAGGGGGTTGTCATTTCATGTGTGGCGGGATGGCAACGTGAATGAATAAGGGCAGTCAGTATGAATTATGTACATGTGTATATATGTATATGTCTGTGTGTTTATATATATGTATACGTTGTGATGTATAGGTATGTATATGTGTGTGTGTGGAGGTGTATGTATATACATGTGTATGTGGATAGGTTTGGCCATTCTTTTGTCTGTTTCCTTGTGCTACCTTGCTCACACGGGAGACAGCGACAAAGTATAGTAAATGAATTTAGGAAATAGATAAAATGATTTTTGGAAGGAGGTAGACAAAGTGCATAAGACAAGGAAACAAATTGGAACGTCAGTGAAGGGGGCTAATGGGGAGGTGATAACAAGTAGTGGTGATGTGAGAAGGAGATGGAGTGAGTATTTTGAAGGTTTGTTGAATGTGTTTGATGATAGATTGGCAGATATAGGGTGTTTTAGTTGAAGTGGTGTGCAAAGTGAGAGGATTAGGGAGAAAGATTTGGTTAACAGAGAAGAAGTAGTAAAAGCTTTGCGGAAGATGAAAGCCGGCAAGGCAGCAGGGTTTGGATGGTATTGCAGTGGAATTTATTAAAAAAGGGGGTGACTGTATTGTTGACTGGTTGGTAAGGTTATTTAATGTATGTATGACTCATGGTGAGGTGCCTGAGGATTGGCTTGCATAGTGCCATTATACAAAGGCAAAGGAGATAAAAGTGAGTGCTCAAATTTTAGAGGTATAAGTTTGTTTATCCCTGGGGGTAGGGGAGAAAGAATACTTCCCATGTATTCCCTGTGTGTTGTAGAAGGCGACTAAAAGGGAAGCGAGTGGGGGGCTGGAAATCCTTCCCTCTCTCCTTTTTTTTTTTTTAATTTCCAAAAGAAGGAACAGAGAAGGGGGTCAGGTGAGGATATTCCCTCAAAGGTCCAGTCCTCTGTTCTTAATGCTACCTCACTAACGTGGGAAATGGCGAATAGTATGAAAGAAAAAGAAGTTTGTTGATTATTCCTGGTAAATTATATGGGAGGATATTGATTGAAAAGGTGAAGGCATGTACAGAGCATCAGATTGGGGAAGAGCAGTGTTGTTTCAGAAGTGGTAGAGAATGTGTGGATCAGGTGTTTGCGTTGAAGAATGTATGTAAGAAATACTTAGAAAAGCAAATGACTTTGTATGTAGCATTCTTGGATCTGGAGAAGGTATATGGTAGAGTTGATAGAGATGCTCTGTGTAAGGTAGTAAGAATATATGGTGTGGGAGGCAAGTTGTTAGAAGCAGTGAAAAGTTTTTATTGAGGGTGTGAGGTATGTGTATGTGTGGGAAGAGAGGAAAGTGATTGGTTCTCAGTGAATGTAGGTTTGCGGCATTGGTGCGTGATGTCTCCATGGTTGTTTGATTTGTTTATGGATGGGGTTGTTAGGGAGGTGAATGCAAGAGTTTTGGAAAGAGGGGCAAGTATGCAGTCTTTTGTGGATGAGAGAGCTTGGGAAGTGAGTCAGTTGCCGTTCGCTGATGATACAGCACTGGTTGCTGATTTGTGTGAGAAACTGCAGAAGCTGGTGACTGAGTTTGGTAAATTGTGTGAAAAAAGAAAGCTGAGAGTAAATGTGAATAAGAGCAAGGCTATTAGGTACAGTAGGGTTGAGTTAGAAGTCAATTGGGAGGTAAGTGTGAATGGAGAAAAACTGGAGGAAGTGAAGTGTTTAGATATCTGGGAGTGGATTTGGCAGCGTATGAAACCATGGAAGCGGAAGTGAATCATAGGGTGGGGGAGGGGGTGAAAGTTCTGGGAGTGTTGAAAAATGTGTGGAAGTCAAGAGTGTATCTTGGAAAGCAAAAATGGGTATGTTTGAAGGAATAGTGGTTCCAACAATGTTATATGGTTGCGAGGCTTGGGCTATAGATAGGGTTGTGCGGAGGAGGGTGGATGTGCTGGAAATGAGATGTTTGAGGACAATATGTGATGTGAGGTGGTTTGATCGAGTAAGTAATGAAAGGGTAAAAGAGATATGTGGTAATAAAATGAGTGTGGTTGAGAGAGCAGAAGAGGGTATTTTGAAATGGTTTGGTCACATGGAGAGAATGAGTGAGGAAAGATTGACCAAGAGGATATATGTGTCAGAGGTGGAGGGAACAAGGAGAAGTGGGAGACCAAATTGGAGGTGGAAAGCTGGAGTGAAAAAGATTTTGAATGATTGGGGCCTAAACATGCAGGAGGGTGAAAGGCATGGAAGGAATAGAATGAATTGGAACGATGTGGTATAACCGGGGTTGACGTGCTGTCAATAGATTGAACTAGGGCATGTGAAGCATCTGGGGTAAACCTTGGAAAGTTTTGTGGGGCCTGGATGTGGAAAGGGAGCTGTGGTTTCAGTGCATTATACATGACAGGTAGAGACTGAGTGTGAACGAATGTGGCCTTTGGTGTCTTTTCCTAGCGCTACCTCGCGCACATATATATATGTATACATTGAGATGTATAGGTATGTATATGTGCGTGTGTGGACGTGTATGTATATACATGTGTATGTGGGTGGGTTGGGTCATTCTTTTGTATGTTTCCTTATGCTGCCTTGCTAATGCGGGAGAAAGTGACAAAGTATAATGGATAGAAATAAGATAAAGAATTATAGGTGTTTAAAACTGATAGTATTTATA
Organism: Panulirus ornatus; assembly: GCF_036320965.1. Lineage (NCBI taxonomy): Eukaryota > Metazoa > Arthropoda > Malacostraca > Decapoda > Palinuridae > Panulirus > Panulirus ornatus. Next base: position 8,802,543 of record NC_092272.1, on the reverse strand, counting down.
TTTCTTTTATGTTTGCTTTTGGGAAACAGCAATAGAATTGCCCTCTGCCAATGGCCTTTTCAAGGATGCGGCACTAAAAGCTTAAGAAGCTGAACTGGAATCCACCAGTCATGCTGGGTAGTAAAAGGGACAAGCAGTTGAGGGTGGTGGCTGTGATTGCTAATGGAATGACTGTTGAGAGTAAAAGGAGAGAGCTTGTGGAGAATTCTAAAAGGTATAGTTTGGATATGTTGGTGATTAGGCTAGATGTAAAGACTAAAGATGGAAATGATGAATGCATGTTGTCGGAGGACGTGGAAGAAGAAGTGGTATGGACAGGAATGACTTAAAATCATGTGGGAAGAGGGAAAGAAGGTTATGCAATTGTACTATCAAAGAGAGTAGGGGAAGGTGTTACAGAGCATGGATACGATGTATCAGGAATATTGTAGTTGAAAGGAAAGATCAGAATTTTGAAGTATGCATGGGTATGTGTATATATATGCCTGTTAGTGTGAAGACTGGGCAAAATAAGGATGAAATGAAGAGTATCTGGAAAATTTTAATGACTATAAATGGGCTTGAGGAGAGAAAGGTGGCTCATGGGTGATATGAGTGCGAAGGTGACATGTGATGAAATTAGCGTTATAATTGGTAAGTGGGAAATGCTTGGAGTAAATGAGAATATAGTAAGTTATCTTGTGGATGTCTGTGCTGAGAGGAGTTCATTCCTTGCAAATGCCTTTTTTCATGACAAGATAATTCAAAGATAAATATGTGTCAGAGGTGGAGGGAATGAGGAGAAGTGGGAGATGAAGTTGGAGGTGGATAGATGGAGTGAAGAAGATTTTGAGTGATCGGGGCCTGAACATGCAGGAGAGTGAAAGGTGTGCAAGGAACAGAGTGAATTGGAACAATGTGGTATACCGGGGTCGACTTGCTGTCAATGGATTGAACCAGGGCGTGTGAAGCGTCTGGGGTAAACCATGGAAAGTTCTGTGGGGCCTGGATGTGAAAAGGGAGCTCTGGTTTCAGTGCATTATACATGACAGCTAGAGAATGAGTGTGAACAAACGTGGCCTTTGTTGTCTTTTCGTAGCGCTACCTCGTGCACATGTGGGGGGAGGGGGTTGTTATTTCATGCGTGGCAGGGTGGCGATGGAAATAAATAAAGGCAGACAGTATGAATTATGTACATGTGTATATATGTATATGTCTGTGTGTGTATATATATGTATATGTTGAGATGTATAGGTATGTATATTTGCGTGTGTGGACGTGTATGTATATACATGTGTATGTGGTTGGGTTGGGCCATTCTTTTGCCTGTTTCCTTGCGCTACCTTGCTAACGCGGGAGACAGCGACAAAGCAAAATAAATGAATAAATAAAATATATGGATGAGAAATGATGGAAGAAAATGAAAGAGTTTCATTGACTATGTACCAGTGGATGAAAGTTGTGCTGGATGCTAGAGTTGTTGTGGGGTTGAGGATTGGGTTAATGGAGGTATGGCATAAGGAAGAATGGTGAGGTAAAAGTGTTGATAAGCGGGAAATAAATAAAAAAATGCAAGGAAAAATATGAAAAAGGGTGACAGAAAGTTTAGTTGAATGTGCATTAATTTATAATTATTTTTACATTTATTTTGCTTTGTCGCTGTCTCCTGCGTTTGCGAGGTAGCGCAAGGAAACAGACGAAAGAAAAGGCACAACCCACCCCCATACACAATGTACACACACACACGCCCACACACGCAAATATACATACCTATACATCTCAATGTACACATATATACACACACACAGACACATACATATATACCCATGCACACAATTCACACTGTCTGCCCCTATTCATTCCCATCGCCACCTCGCCACACATGGAATACCATCCCCCTCCCCCCTCATGTGCGCGAGGTAGCACTAGGAAAATACAACAAAGGCCCCATTTGTTCACACTCAGTCTCCAGCTGTCACGCAATAATGCCCGAAAACCACACTCCCTTTCCACATCCAGGCCCCACACAACTTTCCATGGTTTACCCCAGACACTTCACATGCCCTGATTCAATCCACTGACAGCACGTCAACCCCGGTATACCACATCGATCCAATTCACTCTATTCCTTGCCCGCCTTTCACCCTCCTGCATGTTCAGGCCCCGATCACTCAAAATCTTTTTCACTCCATCTTTCCACCTCCAATTTGGTCTCCCACTTCTCCTCGTTCCCTCCACCTCTGACACATATATCCTCTTGGGTAATCTTTCCTCACTCATTCTCTCCATGTGCCCAAACCATTTCAAAATACCCTCTTCTGCTCTCTCAACCACGCTCTTTTTATTTCCACACATCTCTCTTACCCTTACATTACTTACTCGATCAAACCACCTCACACCACACATTGTCCTCAAACATCTTATTTCCAGCACATCCACCCTCCTGCGCACAAATCTATCCATAGCCCATGCCTCGCAACCATACAACGTTGTTGGAACCACTATTCCTTCAAACATACCCATTTTTGCTTTTTGAGATAATGTTCTTGACTTCCACACATTCTTCAAGGCTCCCAGGATTTTCGCCCCCTCCCCCACCCTATGATCCACTTCCGCTTCCATGGTTCCATCCGCTGCCAGATCCACTCCCAAATATCTAAAACACTTTACTTCCTCCAGTTTTTCTTCATTCAAACGTACCTCCCAGTTGACTTGACCCTCAACCCTACTGTACCTAATAACCTTGCTCTTATTCACATTTACTCTTAACTTTCTTCTTTCACACACTTTACCAAACTCAGTCACCAGCTTCTGCAGTTTCTCACATGAATCAGCCACCAGCTCTGTATCATCAGCGAACAACAACTGACTCACTTCCCAAGCTCTCTCATCCACAACAGACTTCATACTTGCCCCTCTTTCCAAAAGTCTTGCATTCACCTCCCTAACAACCCCATCCATAAACAAATTAAACAACCATGGAGACATCACACACCCCTGCCGCAAACCTACATTCACTGAGAACCAATCACTTTCCTCTCTTCCTACACGTACACATGCCTTACATCCTCGATAAAAACTTTTCACTGCTTCTAACAACTTGCCTCCCACACCATATATTCTTAATACCTTCCACAGAGCATCTCTATCAACTCTATCATATGCCTTCTCCAGATCCATAAATGCTACATACAAATCCATTTGCTTTTCTAAGTATTTGTCACATACATTCTTCAAAGCAAACACCTGATCCACACATCCTCTACCACTTCTGAAACCACACTGCTCTTCCCCAATCTGATGCTCTGTACATGCCTTCACCCTCTCAATCAATACCCTCCCATATAATTTACCAGGAATACTCAACAAACTTATACCTCTGTAATTTGAGCACTCACTCTTATCCCCTTTGCCTTTGTACAATGGCACTATGCAAGCATTCCGCCAATCCTCAGGCACCTCACCATGAGTCATTGAATAACCTTACCAACCAGTCAACAATACAGTCACCCACTTTTTTAATAAATTCCACTGCAATACCATCCAAACCTGCTGCCTTGCCGGCTTTCATCTTCCGCAAAGCTTTTACTACCTCTTCTCTGTTTACCAAATCATTTTCCCTAACCCTCTCACTTTGCACACCACCTCGACCAAAACACCCTATATCTGCCACTCTATCGTCAAAAACATTCAACAAACCTTCAAAATACTCACTCCATCTCCTTCTCACATCACCAGTACTTGTTATCACCTCCCCATTTGCACCCTTCACTGAAGTTCCCATTTGCTCCCTTGTCTTACGCACTTTATTTACCTCCTTCCAAAACATCTTTTTATTCTCCCTAAAATTTAATGATACTCTCTCACCCCAACTCTCATTTGCCCCCTTTTTCACCTCTTGCACCTTTATCTTGACCTCCTGTCTCTTTCTTTTATACATCTCCCACTCAATTTCATTTTTTCCCTGCAAAAATCGTCCAAATGCCTCTCTCTTTTCTTTCACTTAATTGTAGGGGTGTAATCTTGAGTGAATGTGTTTAAAATGTTCAGAGAAAGGCTATTGGAGGTAGAATTGTGAGTTTTAAACAAGGTTGTGAGATAAAGAATAATATTGGAAAAACATAGTGGATAGATGAGATTAGAAATGACTTGGGAGAGAAGAAAAAAGTTAAAGAAAAATAAGAAATTTTGTGCTGGAAGTAGGTGAGAAAGGATAAAGGTGGACGTAAGAGTGGAATTGTGAATGTGACAAGTAAGGAAGGGGAGTTGTTGAATCAAAAGGAGAAAGTGAAGGAAGATGGAAAGAGTATTTTGAAGAACAGATGAAAGTGGGAGAGGTTGAGGCAGCAGCTATGACATGCATAGGTATGGAGAATGGAAGGGAAGCGACACAAAAGCAAGGGCCTATAGCAAGAATGAAGGTAAAAAGGATGATAATGAGGCTGAAGCTAAGAAAGGGACTTGGAGTGTTTGGGCCTACAGCTGAAAGTTGAAGTATGGAGGTGTTTCAGCAGAAAAGTTAGAAAGATTATAATCATCAAATGCAGTGCCAGTGAGCAATGTGGCTTTTGAGGGAATAATTGATGTACATGGAGTGTTCAGTGTTGTAAATGGAAATGGTGAAGAGCTTGTAGATTTATGTGCTGAAAAAGGACTGGTGATTGGGAATACTTGGTTTAAAAAGAGAGATATACATAAGTATATGTACGTAAGTAGGAGAGATGGCCAGAAAGCGTTATTGGATTACGTGTTAATTGATAGGCATGCTGAGAGGTGCAACTGGAGGGATGTTGTATCATTGTCTTGTGGAGGCGACGGTGAGGATTTGTAGAGGTTTTCAGAAAAGAAGAGAGAATGTTGGGGTGAAGAGAGTGGTGAGAGTAAGTGAGCTTGGGAATGAGACTTGTGTGAAGAGGTACCAGGAGAGACTTAGTACAGAATGGAAAAAGGTGAGAACAAAGGATGTAAGGGGAGTGGGGGAGGAATGGGATGTATTTAGGGAAGCAGTGATGGCTTGCACAAAAGATGCTTGTGGCATGAGAAGTGTGGGAGGTGGGCAGATTAGAAAGGGTAGTGAGTGGTAGGATGAAGAAGTAAGATTATTAGTGAAAGAGAAGAGCGATGCATTTGGACGATTTTTGCAGGGAAATAATGCAAATGAGTGGGAGATGTATAAAAGAAAGAGGCAGGAGGTCAAGAGAAAGGTGCAAGAGGCAAAAAAGAGGGCAAATGAGAGTTGGGTAGAGAGAGTATCATTAAATTTTAGGGAGAATAAAAAGATGTTCTGGAAGGAGGTAAATAAAGTGTGTAAGACAAGGGAACAAATGGGAATATGGGTGAAGGGGGCTAATGGGGAGGTGATAACAAGTAGTGGTGATGTGAGAAGGAGATGGAGTGAGTATTTTGAAGGTTTGTTGATTGTGTTTGATAATAGAGTGGCAGACATAGGGTGTTTTGGTCGAGGTGGTTTGCAAAGTGAGGGGGTTAGGGGGAATGATTTGGTAAACAGAGAAGGGGTAGTAAAAGCTTTGTGGAAGATGAAAGCCGGCAAGGCAGTGGGTTTGGATGGTATTGCAGTGGAATTTACTAAAAAAGGGGGTGACTGTATTGTTGACTGGTTGGTAAGGTTATTTAATGTATGTATGACTCATGGTGAGGTGCCTGAGGATTGGCGGAATGCATGCATAGTGCCATTGTACAAAGGCAAAGGGGATAAGAGTGAGTGCTCAAATTACAGAGGTATAAGTTTGTTGAGTATTCCTGGTAAATTATATGGGAGGGTATTGATTGAGAGGGTGAAGGCATGTACAGAGCATCAGATTGGGGAAGAGCAGTGTGGTTTCAGAAGTGGTAGAGGATGTGTGGATCAGGTGTTTGCTTTGAAGAATGTATGTGAGAAATACTTAGAAAAGCAAATGGATTTGTATGTAGCATTTATGGATCTGGAGAAGGCATATGATAGAGTTGATAGAGATGCTCTGTGAAAGGTATTAAGAATATATGGTGTGGGAGGCAAGTTGTTAGAAGCAGTGAAAAGTTTTTATCGAGGATGTAAGGCATGTGTACGTGTAGGAAGAGAGGAAAGTGATTGGTTCTCAGTGAATGTAGGTTTGCGGCAGGGGTGTGTGATGTCTCCATGGTTGTTTAATTTGTTTATGGATGGGGTTGTTAGGGAGGTAAATGCAAGACTTTTGGAAAGAGGGGCAAGTATGAAGTCTGTTGGGGATGAGAGAGCTTGGGAAGTGAGTCAGTTGTTGTTCGCTGATGATACAGCGCTGGTGGCTGATTCATGTGAGAAACTGCAGAAGCTGGTGACTGAGTTTGGAAAAGTGTGTGGAAGAAGAAAGTTAAGAGTAAATGTGAATAAGAGCAAGGTTATTAGGTACAGTAGGGTTGAGGGTCAAGTCAATTGGGAGGTGAGTTTGAATGGAGAAAAACTGGAGGAAGTGAAGTGTTTTAGATATCTGGGAGTGGATCTGGCAGCGGATGGAACCATGGAAGCGGAAGTGGATCATAGGGTGGGGGAGGGGGCGAAAATCCTGGGGGCCTTGAAGAATGTGTGGAAGTCGAGAACATTATCTCGGAAAGCAAAAATGGGTATGTTTGAAGGAATAGTGGTTCCAACAATGTTGTATGGTTGCGAGGCGTGGGCTATGGATAGAGTTGTGCGCAGGAGGATGGATGTGCTGGAAATGAGATGTTTGAGGACAATGTGTGGTGTGAGGTGGTTTGATCGAGTGAGTAACGTAAGGGTAAGAGAGATGTGTGGAAATAAAAAGAGCGTGGTTGAGAGAGCAGAAGAGGGTGTTTTGAAGTGGTTTGGGCACATGGAGAGGATGAGTGAGGAAAGATTGACCAAGAGGATATATGTGTCAGAGGTGGAGGGAACAAGGAGAAGAGGGAGACCAAATTGGAGGTGGAAAGATGGAGTGAAAAAGATTTTGTGTGATCGGGGCCTGAACATGCAGGAGGGTGAAAGGAGGGCAAGGAATAGAGTGAATTGGAGCGATGTGGTATACCGGGGTTGACGTGCTGTCAGTGGATTGAATCAGGGCATGTGAAGCGTCTGGGGTAAACCATGGAAAGCTGTGTAGGTATGTATATTTGCGTGTGTGGAGGTATGTATATACATGTGTATGGGGGGGGTTGGGCCATTTCTTTCGTCTGTTTCCTTGCGCTACCTCGCAAACGCGGGAGACAGCGACAAAGTATAATAAAATAATAATAATGACTCATGGTGAGGTACCTGAGGACTGGCGGAATGCTTGCATAGTGCCATTATACAAAGGCAAAGGGGATAAGAGTAAGTGCTCAAATTACAGAGGTATAAGTTTGTTGAGTATTCCTGGTAAATTATATGGGAGGGTATTGATTGAGAGGGTGAAGGTATGTACAGAGCATCGGATTGGGGAAGAGCAGTGTGGTTTCAGAAGTGGTAGAGGATGTGTTGATCAGGTGTTTGGTTTGGAAAATGAATGTCAGAAATACTTAGAAAAGCAAATGGATTTGTATGTAGCATTTATGGATCTGGAGAAGGCATATGATAGAGTTGATAGAGATGCTCTGTGGAAGCATTAAGAATATATGGTGAGGGAGGTAAGTTGTTAGAAGCAGTGAAAAGTTTTTATCGAGGATATAAGCATGTGTACGTGTAGGAAGAGAGGAAAGTGATTTGTTCTCAGTGAATGTTGGTTTGTGGCAGTGGTGCGTGATGTCTCCATGGTTGTTTAATTTGTTTATGGATGGGGTTGTTAGGGAGATGAATGCAAGAGTTTTGGAAAGAGGGGGCAAGTATGCAGTCTTTTGTGGATGAGAGAGCTTGGGAAGTGAGTCAGTTGTTGTTTGCTGATGATACACCGCTGGTGGCTGATTCGTGTGAGAAAATGCAGAAGCTGGTGACTGAGTTTGGTAAAGTGATTGAAAGGAGAATGCTGAGAGTAAATGTGAATAAGAGCAAGGTTATTAGGTACAGCAGGGTTGAGGGACAGGTTAATTAGGGAGGTAAGTTTGAATGGAGAAAAACTGGAGGAAGTGAAGTGTTTTAGTTATCTGGGAGTGGATTTGGCAGTGGATGGAACCATGGAAGCGGAAGTGAATCATAGGGTGGGGAGGGGGCGAAAGTTCTGGGAGCATTGAAAAATGTGTGGAAGTTAACAGCGTTATCTTGGAAAGCAAAAATGGGTATGTTTGAAGGAATAGTGGCTCCAACAATGTTATATGGTTAAGAGGCATGGGCTATAGATAGAGTTTGCGGAGGAGGGTGGATATGCTGGAAATGAAATGTTTGAGGACAATATGTGGTGTGAGGTGGTTTGATCGAGTATGTAATGAAAGGGTAAGAGAGATGTGTGGTAATGAAAAGAGTGTAGTTGAGAGAGGAGAAGAGGGTGTTTTGAAATGGTTTGGTCACATGGAGAGAATGAGTGAGGAAAGATTGACAAAGAGGATATATGTGTCAGAGGTGGAGGGAATAAGGAGAAGTGGGAGACCAAATTAGAGGTGGAAGGATGGATTGAAAAAGATTTAGAGTGATCAAGGCCTGAACATGCAGGAGGGAGAAAGGCATGCAAGGAATAGAGTGAATTGTTTGTATACCGGGGTTGATGTGCTGTCAATGGCTTGAACCAGGGTATGTGAAGCGTCTGGGGTAAACCATGGAAAGTTTTGTGGGGCCTGGATGTGGAAAGGTAGCTGTGGTTTCGGTGCATTAGACATGACAGCTAGAGACTGAGTGCGAACGAATGTGGCCTTTGTTGTCTTTCCTAGTGCTGCCTCGCGCACATGCGGGGGAGGGGGTTTTCATTTCATGTGTGGCAGGGCTGGTGACGGGAATGAATAAGTGCAGTCAGTATGAATTATGTACATGTGTATATATGTATATGTCTGTGTGTGTATATATATTTATATGTTGAGATGTATAGGTAATTATATGTGCGTGTGTGGATGTGTATATATGTATATGAGTGTGTGGGTGGATTGGGCCATTCTTTCGTCTATTTCCTTGCACCGCCTCGCTAATGCAGGAGACAGTGACAAAGTACAATATAAAAGTAAAGTATGATACATAGAAATATCAACATAGAAAAGTAGATTTATGAACAAAGTCAATCCCTGATGGCTGAGTAAGAGTTGTGGCAAGAAAGAGAATAGTAGAATTCAGCACTGAGTGCTATGCAGTAGCTCTGTCATTCTGCCAAAAATCCCATCATAGATGGCAAGAACCCAGAAAGATGTTCTGCTTATTGGAAGTAATGGTCAGCCTTAGATTCTGCAGGTAAACTGTTTAAATCGTATCTTTTATGGCAGTTTTCACTTTTTAAGAATAAATCAGATCTCGTGACGCTTGCCTATATTAAACATGAAAATAGTAGGAAGGGAAAGAGAAAGGGTTCTTGGCTCCTGCAGGATTATCTTGAGTAGAGCTTAATCAATCCATTTATTGTATATTGAAATCGCTTTCATAGAAGATTTCAGCACATGGGTATGAAGAAAGCAGTGCTGGAGGAAGATAGTTGAATAGTTATATATAGGTGGTTTGATCGAGTGAGTAACGTAAGGGTAAGAGAGATGTGTGGAAATAAAAAGAGCGTGGTTGAGAGAGCAGAAGAGGGTGTTTTGAAGTGGTTTGGGCACATGGAGAGAATGAGTGAGGAAAGATTGACCAAGAGGATATATGTGTCGGAGGTGGAGGGAACGAGGAGAAGAGGGAGACCAAATTGGAGGTGGAAAGATGGAGTGAAAAAGATTTTGTGTGATCGGGGCCTGAACATGCAGGAGGGTGAAAGGAGGGCAAGGAATAGAGTGAATTGGAGCGATGTGGTATACCGGGGTTGACGTGCTGTCAGTGGATTGAATCAAGGCATGTGAAGCGTCTGGGGTAAACCATGGAAAGCTGTGTAGGTATGTATATTTGCGTGTGTGGAGGTATGTATATACATGTGTATGGGGGGGGTTGGGCCATTTCTTTCGTCTGTTTCCTTGCGCTACCTCGCAAACGCGGGAGACAGCGACAAAGTATAATAAAATATAAAAAATATATATATATATAGGAAAGAGAGGAAGAGAGGAAAGTGATTGGTTCTCAGTGAATGTAGGTTTGCGGCAGGGGTGTGTGATGTCTCCATGGTTGTTTAATTTGTTTATGGGTGGGGTTGTTAGGGAGGTGAATGCAAGAGTTTTGGAAAGAGGGGCAAGTATGAAGTCTGTTGGGGATGAGAGAGCTTGGGAAGTGAGTCAGTTGTTGTTCGCTGATGATACAGCGCTGGTGGCTGATTCATGTGAGAAACTGCAGAAGCTGGTGACTGAGTTTGGTAAAGTGTGTGAAAGAAGAAAGTTAAGAGTAAATGTGAATAAGAGCAAGGTTATTAGGTACAGTAGGGTTGAGGGTCAATTCAATTGGGAGGTGAGTTTGAATGGAGAAAAACTGGAGGAAGTGTAGTGTTTTAGATATCTGGGAGTGGATCTGGCAGCGGATGGAACCATGGAAGCGGAAGTGGATCATAGGGTGGGGGAGGGGGCGAAAATTCTGGGAGCCTTGAAGAATGTGTGTAAGTCGAGAACATTATCTTGGAAAGCAAAAATGGGTATGTTTGAAGGGATAGTGGTTCCAACAATGTTGTATGGTTGTGAGGCGTGGACTATGGATAGAGTTGTGCGCAGGAGGATGGATGTGCTGGAAATGAGATGTTTGAGGACAATGTGTGGTGTGAGGTGGTTTGATCGAGTAAGTAATGTAAGGGTAAGAGAGATGTGTGGAAATAAAAAGAGCGTGGTTGAGAGAGCAGAAGAGGGTGTTTTGAAATGGTTTGGTCACATGGAGAGAATGAGTGAGGAAAGATTGACCAAGAGGATATATGTGTTGGAGGTGGAGGGAACGAGGAGAAGAGGGAGACCAAATTGGAGGTGGAAAGATGGAGTGAAAAAGATTTTGTGTGATCGGGGCCTGAACATGCAGGAGGGTGAAAGGAGGGCAAGGAATAGAGTGAATTGGAGCGATGTGGTATACAGGGGTTGACGTGCTGTCAGTGGATTGAATCAAGGCATGTGAAGCGTCCGGGGTAAACCATGGAAAGCTGTGTAGGTATGTATATTTGCGTGTGTGGACGTATGTATGTACATGTGTATGGGGGGGGTTGGGCCATTTCTTTCGTCTGTTTCCTTGCGCTACCTCGCAAACGCGGGAGACAGCGACGAGGTATAAAAAAAAAAAAAAAAAAAAAAAAATATATATATATATATATTTGGAAGAAATAAGGGTAATATATACAAAATATGAAAGCAAAGTTATGGGGGTGGGTAAATTTTGAGCCACATGGCTTCAGAATTAGGAGTCTCAAGACCCATGAAGCAAGCAGTCAGTGTTTGTGTAATACATTTAGCACAGAAAAGCTGCCCTTTGAGCAGAAGCAATGGTAAAGATTATAGTTGGAGATTTGATTGTGTAGAGGATAGGCAGGCTTGGACAGTTTGGTTCGAGAAAGAGGTCTGGAGATGAATTAGAGAGATGGTGTTATACAGATAGGGTTGGGCTTTGACCCATGAATGCTGCAGAAATAAGTAGAGAAAGAGCCAGATTTGGTACTAGTGTTGGGAGAGATGGTTTGGGGCTATGTCACATAATAATGGTTAAGGAGGCCCTGGGAACTGTCCAGCTGTCCTTGACTAGTGGCTTTATTCTGAGTGTGTTGAAGAAACATTGACTTTGTGTAGTTCCACTTTTCCTGTTATAAATCTAGAGTTGTGCGAGTTGCATGGTCAGGTGTCATGAATGATGCTTAGGAAGTGTGAGTTTGTGGAAACGTATAGAAGAGACACCAAAGTGGACTAAGGAAGGGAATGTAACGAACAGCACAGAGCTGGCTCTAATACTCCTAATACCCGGCACTCATACTTCCCTGATCAGTGGTTGCCTGCTATCTCTTATGATATATTTTTACATTGACTCGTACAACCATCACTGAAATTGTTGTTTCCTGTGCTGTATTTTTGTAATTAATTACCATTTTGATTATATGTTCAGATTTACCTAAGTAAGAAATTGAGCATATTTTATTTACCAACAAGAAAGAAAATAGCTATCTTCAGAAAAGCACTTTTTTTGTAGTGTGTTGAAGCTATAACCTGAAGTAGGTGACAGGTATGTCTAGCAATAGTGTTATTGATTTATTAACTGATGGTGCACTTCAGTTGTTTCAAAATATCTTTTGCAAAATTTATTTCATCCTGTTCTGTCTGACAATCTGAGGCCATAATTGTGATCATAACCACTATGGGGAAGAAAATAAAATTTTATTCTTTATGTAAATATGTCAGTAAACATAATAATTTTCTGAATGTGAACCACATTTACAATAGCAAATCATTGTTGAAGATGTTATCTAACACTCATGTATTTATTTAGCTGATCATGGTGAATGAACCAGACTTAACTCTTTTCGTGGGTGAGGCCCTTGTTGGTAATGAGGCTGTGGATCAGCTTGTGAAGTTCAATCGTGCTCTGGCTAACCACTCCACCACCAACACACCTCAGGTTATTGATGGCATTCTCCTGACCAAGTTTGATACTATTGATGATAAGGTAATCTCTATTGCATTTTCCTGACCAAGTTTGATACATTAATGACAAGTTAATCTCTGTTGTACTAAATGGAGTTATTTTTGTTTTGTTTTGGATAGTAGCTGCTAGATTACAATTGCCTGGATTCAAATCATTTCTTTCATCTTTTTTTTTTTTTTTTTTTTTTTTTTTTTGCTTTGTCGCTGTCTCCCGCGTTTGCGAGGTAGCGCAAGGAAACAGACGAAAGAAATGGCCCAACCCACCCCCATACACATGTATATACACACATCCACACATGCAAATATACATACCTACACAGCTTTCCATGGTTTACCCCAGATGCTTCACATGCCCTGATTCAATCCACTGACAGCACGTCAACCCCGGTATACCACATCGATCCAATTCACTCTATTCCTTGCCCTCCTTTCACCCTCCTGCATGTTCAGGCCCTGATCACACAAAATCTTTTTCACTCCATCTTTCCACCTCCAATTTGGTCTCCCACTTCTCCTCGTTCCCTCCACCTCCGACACATATATCCTCTTGGTCAATCTTTCCTCACTCATTCTCTCCATGTGCCCAAACCATTTCAAAACACCCTCTTCTGCTCTCTCAACCACGCTCTTTTTATTTCCACACATCTCTCTTACCCTTATGTTACTTACTCGATCAAACCACCTCACACCACACATTGTCCTCAAACATCTCATTTCCAGCACATCCATCCTCCTGCGCACAACTCTATCCATAGCCCACGCCTCGCAACCATACAACATTGTTGGAACCACTATTCCTTCAAACATACCCATTTTTGCTTTTCGAGATAATGTTCTCGATTTCCACACATTCTTCAAGGCTCCCAGGATTTTCGCCCCCTCCCCCACCCTATGATCCACTTCCGCTTCCATGGTTCCATCCGCTGCCAGATCCACTCCCAAATATCTAAAACACTTTACTTCCTCCAGTTTTTCTCCATTCAAACTTACCTCCCAATTGACTTGACCCTCAACCCTACTGTACCTAATTACCTTGCTCTTATTCACATTTACTTTTAACTTTCTTCTTTCACACACTTTACCAAACTCAGTCACCAGCTTCTGCAGTTTCTCACATGAATCAGCCACCAGCGCTGTATCATCAGCGAACAACAACTGACTTACTTCCCAAGCTCTCTCATCCCCAACAGACTTCATACTTGCCCCTCTTTCCAAAAGTCTTGCATTCACCTCCCTAACAACCCCATCCATAAACAAATTAAACAACCATGGAGACATCACACACCCCTGCCGCATACCTACATTCACTGAGAACCAATCACTTTCTTCTCTTCCTACAGGTACACATGCCTTACATCCTCAATAAAAACTTTTCACTGCTTCTAACAACTTGCCTCCCACACCATATATTCTTAATACCTTCCACAGAGCATCTCTATCAACTCTATCATATGCCTTATCCAGATCCATAAATGCTACATACAAATCCATTTGCTTTTCTAAGTATTTGTCACATACATTCTTCAAAGCAAACACCTGATCCACACATCCTCTACCACTTCTGAAACCACACTGCTCCTCCCCAATCTGATGCTCTGTACACGCCTTCACCCTCTCAATCAATACCCTCCCATATAATTTACCAGGAATACTCAACAAACTTATACCTCTGTAATTTGAGCACTCACTCTTATCCCCTTTGCCTTTGTACAATGGCACTATGCATGCATTCTGCCAATCCTCAGGCACCTCACTGAAGTTACCATTTGTCCATTGTCTTACGCACTTTATTTACCCCTTCCAATACTTCTTTTTATTCTCCCTAAAAATTTAATTGATACTCTCTCACCCCAAACTTCATTTGCCCCCTTTTTCACCTCTTGCACCTTTTTATCTTGACTCCTGTCTCTTTCTTTTATACATCTCCCACTCAATTTCATTTTTTCCTGCAAAAATCGTCCAAATGCCTTCTCTCTTTTCTTTACTTAAATTGTCTGGGGTTGTAATCTTGAGTGGAATGTGTTTAAAATGTTAGAGAAAGGCTATTGGACGGTAGAATTGTGAGTTTTAAACAGGTTGTGAGATAAAAATAATATTGGAAAAAACATAGTGATAGTGAGATTAGAAATGACTGGAGAGAGAAGAAAAAAGTTAAAGAAAATAAGAAATTTTGTGGCTGGAAGTGGTGAGAAAGGATAAAGGTGGACGTAAGAGTGGAATTGAGAATGTGACAAGTAAGGAGGGAGTTGTTGAATAAAAGGAGAAAGTGAAGTTAAGATGAAAGAGTATTTTGAAGAAAGATGAAAAGTGGGAGAGGTTGACGGCAGCAGCCTTTGACATGCTTAGGTATGGAGAATGGAAGGGAAAAGCGGACACAAAAGCAGGGCTTATAGCAAGAATGAAGGTGATAAAAAGGATGATAATGAGGTGAGCTACGAAAAGGACTTGGAGTGATTGGGCCTCCTACCGCTGAAAGTTGAAGTTGGAGGTTGTTTCAGGCAGGAAAGTTTAGAAGATTATTAATCATCAAATGCAGTGCCAGTGATGCAATGTGGCTTTTGAGGAATATTGATGTACATGAGTTGTTCAGTGTTGTAAATGGAAATGGTGAAGAGCTTGTAGATTTATGTGCTGAAAAAGGACTGGTGATTGGAAAATACTTGGTTTTAAAAAGAGAGATTATACATAAGTATATGTACGTAAGGTGGGGAGATGGCCAGGAAAGGTTATTGGATTACGTGTTAATTGATAGGCATGCTGAGCTGTGCATACTGGAGGGATGTTGTATCATTGTCTTGCACTGGAAGGCGAACGGTGAGGATTTGTAGAGGTTTTCAGAAAAGAAGAGAGAATGTTGGGGTGAAGAAGAAGTGTGAGTGTAAGTGAGCTGGTATGAGACTTGTGTGAGAGGGGTCACAGGAGAGACTTAGTACAGAAATGTGAAAAAGGTGAGAAAAAAGGATGTAAGGGGAGTGGGTGAGAATGATGTATTTAGGGAAGCAGTGATGGCTTGCACAAAAGCTGCTTTGTGGCATGAGAAGTGTGGGACAGGTGGGCAGATTAGAAAGGGTAGTGAGTGGTAGGATGTAGAAGTAAGATTATTAGTGAAAGAGAAGAGCGATGCATTTGGACTGGAGTTTTGCCAGGAGAATAATGCAAAATGAGTGGGAGATGTATAAAAAGAAAGAGGCAGGAGGTTCAAGAGAAAGGTGCAAGAGGCAAAAAAGGAGGGCAAATGAGAGTTGGGTTAGAGGGTATCATTAAATTTTAGGGAGAATATAAAGATGTTCGGGAAGGAGTAATAAAGTGAGTAAGACAAGGAACAAGATGGGAATATGGTTTGAAGGGGGCTATATGGGGAGGTGATAAACAAGTCAGTTGGTGATGTTGAGAAGGAGATGGAGTGAGTATTTTGATGGTTTGGTGGATTGTGTTTGATAATAGTAGTGGTCAGACATAGGGCTGTTTTTGGGATCGAGGTGGTTTGCAAAGGTGAGGGGGTATGGGGATGATTGGTAAAAGAGAAGGGGTAGTAAAAGCTTTGTGGAAGATGAAACGCCGGCAAGGCATGTGGGTTTGGATGGTATTGCAGTGGATTTACAAAAAAGGGGGGTGACTGTATGTTGACTGTTGGTAGGTTATTTAATGTATGTTATGACTCATGGTGAGGTGCCTGAGGATGGCGGAATGCATGCATAGTGCCATTGTACTAAGGCCAAAGGGGTAAGAGTGAGTGCTTCAAATTACAGAGGTCTAAAGTTTGTGAGATTCCTGGTAAATTATATGGTGGAGGGTATGATTGAGAGGGTGAAGGCATGTACAGAGCATCAGATTGGGGTAAGAGCAGTGTGGTTTCAGAAGTGGTAGAGGATGTTGTGGATCAGGTGTATGCTTTGAAGGAATGTATGTGAGAAAATTTCTTAGAAAAGCAATGGATTTGTATGTAGCATTTATGGATCTGGAGAAGGCATATGATAGAGTTGATAGAGTGTCTCTGTGAAAGGTATTAAGGAATATATGGTGTGGGAGGCAAGTTGTTAGAAGCAGTGAAAAGTTTTTATCGAAGGATTGTAAGGCTGTGTAGTGTGGAAGAGCGGAAGTGATTGGTTCTCAGTGAATGTAGGTTTGCGGCCCAGGGGTGTGTGATGTCTCCTGGTTGGTTTAATTTGTTTAGATGGGTTGTTAGGGAGGTAAAGCAAGAGTTTTGGAAAGAGGGGCAAGTATGAAGTCTGTTGGGGATGAGAGAGCTTGGGAAGTGAGTCAGTTGTTGTTCGCTGATGATACAGCGCTGGTGGCTGATTCATGTGAGAAACTGCAGAAGCTGGTGACTGAGTTTGGTAAAGTGTGTGGAAGAAGAAAGTTAAGAGTAAATGTGAATAAGAGCAAGGTTATTAGGTACAGTAGGGTTGAGGGTCAAGTCAATTGGGAGGTGAGTTTGAATGGAGAAAAACTGGAGGAAGTGAAGTGTTTTAGATATCTGGGAGTGGATCTGGCAGCGGATGGAACCATGGAAGCGGAAGTGGATCATAGGGTGGGGGAGGGGGCGAAAATTCTGGGGGCCTTGAAGAATGTGTGGAAGTCGAGAACATTATCTCGGAAAGCAAAAATGGGTATGTTTGAAGGAATAGTGGTTCCAACAATGTTGTATGGTTGCGAGGCGTGGGCTATGGATAGAGTTGTGCGGCAGGAGGTGATGTCTGGAAATGAGATTGTTTGAGGACCATGTGTGGTGTGAAGTTGGTTTGATCGATGGTGAGTAACGTTAGGGTAAGAGAGATGTGTGGAAATAAAAAGAGCGTGGTTGAGAGAGCAGAGAGGTGTTTTGAGTGGTTTGGGCACAGGGGAGGATGAGTGAGGAAAAAGATTGGACAAAGGGATATAGTGATAGAGGTGGAGGGAACAGGAAGTGGGAGACCAAATTGGAGGTGGAAGATGGAGCGTGAAAAAGATTTTTGGTGTGATCGGGGCCTGAACATGCAGGAGGTGAAAGGAGGGCAAGGAATAGAGAGTGAATTGGTGGTCAGCGATGTGGTATTTCCGGGGTGACGTGCTTCGTGGATTAAATTGGGGGCATGTGAAGCTTCGGGGGAAAACCCAATGGAAACTGTGTAAAAAATGTATTTTTTGCCGGGGTTTGGGGGTTTTGGGTAAAATAAAATGTGAAAGGGGGGGGGTTTGGGCCATTTTTTTCCCGTCTTTTTCCCTTCCCTTACCTCCCCAAACCCGCGGGATAAACAGCGCAAAGTATAATAAAATAAAATAATGACTCATGGTAAAGGTACCTGAGGACTTGGGAAAAAAATGCTTCCCATAGTGCCATTATACAAAGGCAAAGGGGAATAAAGAGTAAGTCTCAAAATTAAGAGGTAAAAAGTTTTTTGGTTTTTTGGGGGGTTAAATTATATGGGGGGGTATTGTTTAAAGGGGTGAAGGTTGTACAGGAACGGATTGGGGAAGAGCAGTGGTGGTTTTAAAAGTAAGGGTAGGGAATGTGTTTAATTCAGGGGGGTTTTGGGAAATTTTAATGTCAAAATACTTAAAAAAGCAAATGGTTTTGGGTTTGTAGCATTTTTTGGATCTGGAAAAAGGCCCAATAGGGTTTAAAATTGTTTAGAGTTCTCGTGGAGCATTAAAAAATTTTATGGGGGGAGGGAGGTAAGTTGTTAAAAAGCAGTGAAAAATTTTTTATCGAGGATAAAAGGGCCATGTGTACGGTAGGAAAGGAGGAAAGTGATTTGTTCGCGGGTGAATTTGGTTTGTGGCAGGGGGTGCTTAAAGTCTCCAGGGTTGTTTAATTTTGTTTATGGATGGGGTTTTTTGGGGAAAGATAAATTTGCAAGAGTTTTAAGGGAAAGGGGGAAAAGTATGCAGTCTTTTTTTTGGATGGAAAAAGTTGGGAATTTAAATCAGTTGTTGTTTGCTGATGATACCCGCTGGGGGCTGATTCGTGTGAAAAAATTTGCGGGAAGGGGGTGATTTTATTTTTGGTAAAGTGTTTGAAAGGAAATGCTGGAGTAAAATTAAATAAGACCAAGGGTTTATTGGTACGCAGGGTGAGGGACGGTTTAAATTGGGAAAGGTAAGTTTGAATGGGAAAAACTGGAGGAAGTGAAATTGTTTTAGTTATCGGGAGGGAAATTTGGCAGGGGATGGAACCATGGAAGCGGAAGTAAATTCTTTGGGTGGGGGGGGGGCCCGAAATTTTCGGGGAGCATTAAAAAAATGGGGTGGATTTAAACGGGTTATCTTTGGAAACAAAAATGGGTATTTTTTAAAGGGAATATTGGCCCCAAACTTTTGTTAAAAGGGTTTTAAAAAGGGGGAAATTGGGCTTAGTAGAGTTTGGGGAGGGGTGGATAGCGGAAATGAAATTTTTTTAGGAAAATATTTGTTTTCTTTTGGAATCGAGTATGTTAATAAAAGGGGGTAAGAGAATGTTTGGTAAATAAAAAAGGTGTAGTTGAGAGAGAGAAGAGGGGTTTTGAAATTTTTTTTGGCCCAACGGAGAAAATTGAGTGAGGAAAGTTTAAAAAAGAGGATTTAGGGTGTCAGGGTGGAGGGAAAAGGAAAAGGGGGAGACCAAATTAGAGGGGGAAAGGGGAGGGATTGAAAAAAATTTAATTGATAAAGGGCCCTTTTGAACATGGGGGGAGGGAAAAGGGGGCATGCAAGGAATAAGTAAATTTGGGTTTTGTATACCGGGGTTGATGTGCGTAAAAGGCTTGAACCGGGGAAATGTGAAGGTCTGGGGAAAACCATGGAATTTTTTTGGGGGGGCCGGGATGGGAAAGGTAGCTGTGGTTTGGGTGCATTTCTTTCAGCTAGAGAATGAGTGCGAACAATGTGGCCTTTGTTGTCTTTCCTAGTGCTGCCTCGGCCAAGCGGGGGAGGGGGTTTTCATTTCATGTGTTTGGGAGGGCTGGTGACGGGGGAAAGAAAAAGTGCCCTTTAGTATTGGGAAAAATGTAAAAATGTATATATGTATAAGGGCTGTGTTGTTATATATATTTTATGTTTAGATGTTTAGGGTTTAAAAAAAAAATTGGGGGTGGTTGGGGGATGTGTATATATGGGATATGAGGGTTTGGGTTGGGTTGGGCCATTTTTTTCGCTTTTCCTTTTCAACCCCCCCTCGCTAATGCAGGGGAAGTGAAAAGTTCAATATAAAAAAATAAAGTATGAACATAAAAAAAAATATAAATAGGGAAAAATAGATTTATGAAAAAAGTCAAATCCCTTTATGGCTGAAAAGAGTTGTGGCAAAAAGAAAAAAGTAGAATTCAGCCCCTGATTTCTATCAGTAGCTCGTAATTCTGCCCCAAAAAACCCATCATAGGGTGGCAAGAAACCCCAAAAAATGTTTTTGCTTATTGGAAAAATTTAAAGGGGCAGCCTTTTGATTCTTCAGGGAAACTGTTTAAATGTTCTTTTAATTTGGGAGTTTTTTACTTTTTTAAAAATAAATCAGATTCGTGACGCTTGCCTATATTTAAAAAAAAAAATTTGTAGGAAGGGAAAAAAAAGGGTTCTTGGCCCGGGTTATCTTTTTTAGAGCTTTAAACAAACCATTTATTGTATATTGAAAACCTTTTTATGAAAAATTTTAGCACAAAGGGTTAAAGAAGAAAGCATGTGGAGGAAAAAAGTTTTTAATATTTATATATAGGTGGTTTGATCGAGGGGAGTAACGGGAAGGGTAAGAAAGATTGTGGAAAAAAAAAGGGACGTGGTTAGAGAGCAGAAGGGGGTGTTTTTTGAATTTGGTTTGGGCAAAGGGAGAGAGGGGTTTTAGGGATGGAAACCAAAAAGGGGAATTGGGTTTTAGGGGGGAGGGCGGGAAAAGGGGGGCCAAAATTGGGAAGGGGAAAATTATTTTAAAAAAGGGGTTTTGGGAAAAGGGTTTCCAACAAAGGGAGGTTGGGAGGTTTGGGAAAAGGGAAATGTTTGGAAGGATGGTGTATAAATGGATTTTGGGGCGGGGGTGGGGAGGGGTTTTAAACAAGGAAAGTTTGGAAAGTGGGGTTTAAATAAAGCTGGTTTAGGGAAAAGGGGGGTTTTGGGAAAAGGGTTTGGGAAAATGGGTATAGGGTGGGGTTGGGGGGAAATTTTTGTTGGGTTTTGGAACCCCCAAAAGGGAGACCCCAAAGGGGGTGGAAAAAAAAAAAAAAAAAAAAAAAAATTAATTAAATTTTTATTATTTGTGGGGGAAAAAAGGGTAATTTTAAAAATAAGAAAGCAAAGTTATTTTGGGGGTGGGTAAAAATTTTTTGGGGGGCCCATTTCTTTTGTTGGGTTTTCCTTCGACCCAAAAGCAAAGGCATCAGGTTTTAAAAAAAAAAAAAAAAAAAATTTTTAATAAAAATTTTTGGAAAAATTAAGGGGGTAATTTAATTTAAAGGAAAGTTAGGGGGGGGGAAATTTTTGGTGGTTTTGGGGAAAGGGGGTTTTGAATGAAAAGAGAGGGGTTTTTGGGTTTCCCTTTTTTCCCCGAAAATGCCCTTTGGGAGAAATGGGAAGAAAGGGAGGGTTTGGATTGTTTGGGGAAGGTGGGTTTTGGGGGGTTTGGGTTTAAAATTAATAATTAAAAGGGGTTTAAAGGGGGGCCCCTGGGAAATGTCCAAACTTTTTTTTCCTTTTTAAACCCCAAGTTGGCCCTTTTAAACTGAGTGTGTTGAAAAAAAACATTGATTTTTTGTTTTTCCCCTTTTCCTGTTATAAATCTAGAGTTTGCGAGTTTTCAAGGTTTATGGAAAAAGATCTTAAAGGGAAATGTGAGTTTTTGGGGGCTTAAGAAGAGACACCAAAGGGACTAAGGAAGGGAATGTAACGAACAGCACAGAGCTGGGTTAAAAATCCTAAAACCCGGGGACTCCCTACTTCCCGATCAGTGGTTGCCTGCTATCTCTTATGATATATTTTTAAAAAAGGGCTCGTACAACCTCACTTTAAATTGTTGTTTCCTGTGCCCGTATTTTTGTAATTAAATTTCCATTTTGATTATTTTGGTTTAAAATTTTTCCCAAGTAAGAAATTGAGCTATTTTATTTACCCAAAAAGAAAGAAAAAGCTATCTTCAGAAAAGCACCCTTTTTTTTTAGTGTGTTTAAGCTATAACCAAAATAGGGGGCCAAATTTTGTCTAGCAATAGTGGTTTTTTGATTTTAACTGAAAAGGTGAAATTCATTTTTTTCAAAATTTTCTTTTGCAAAATTTTTTTTCATCCCGTTCTGTCTGACAATCTGGGGGCCATAATTTTTGATCAAAAAAACCACTTGGGAAGAAAAATAAAATTTTTTTCTTTAGTAAATAAAGTCAGTAAACATAAAAATTTTCTGAAAAAGGAACCACATTTAAAAATAGCAAAAATTGTTTTGATGGTTAACAAAAACTCAATTTTTTTTATTTTAAACGATCGGGGGAATGAACCAACTTAAACTCTTTTCGTGGGTGAGGCCCTTGTTGGTATGACGTGGATCCTTGTAAGTTCAATCGTGTCGGGCAAACCCATTTCCACCACCCAAAAACTTCCGGGTTTTTGAGGCATTCCCCTGCCAATTTTTGATACTTTTGATGATAAGGTAACCCTTTTTGCTTTTTCCGGCCAAGTTTGTCTTTAAATTTAAAGTTAATCTCGGGGTTGTACTAATGGAGTTATTTTTGTTTTGTTTTGGAAGTAGCGTAGTTACAATTGCCTGGATTAAAATCATTTTTTTCATTTTTTTTTTTTTTTTTTTTTTTTTTTTTTTGCTTTGTCGCGCCCCCCGCGTTTTGCGAGGTTTTGCGCAAGGAAACAGACGAAAAAATGGCCAAAACCCCACCCCCATTCACATGTAAAACCATCCACACATGCAAATAACTACACACAGCTTTCCATGGTTTCCCCCAGATGCTTCACATGCCTGTTCATCCACTCAGCAGTCAACCCCGGTTTCCCAACGTTTCCAATTCCTCTTTCCCTTGCCCTCCTTTCACCCCCCTGCGTTACCCCTGATCACACAAAATTTTTTTCACCCATTTTTCCACCCCCAAATTTGGTTCCCCTTTCCCTCGTTCCCCCCTGCACAAAAACCCTCGGGTCAATCTTTCCTCACCTTTTTTCTCCATGTGCCCAAACCATTTCAAAACCCCTCTTCTGCTCTCTCAACCACCTCTTTTATTTCCACACATCTCTCTTACCCTTATGTTACTTACTCGATCAAACCACCTCACACCACACATTGTCCTCAAACATCTCATTTCCAGCACATCCATCCTCCTGCGCACAACTCTATCCATAGCCCACGCCTCGCAACCATACAACATTGTTGGAACCACTATTCCTTCAAACATACCCATTTTTGCTTTTCGAGATAATGTTCTCGATTTCCACACATTCTTCAAGGCTCCCAGGATTTTCGCCCCCTCCCCCACCCTATGATCCACTTCCGCTTCCATGGTTCCATCCGCTGCCAGATCCACTCCCAAATATCTAAAACACTTTACTTCCTCCAGTTTTTCTCCATTCAAACTTACCTCCCAATTGACTTGACCCTCAACCCTACTGTACCTAATTACCTTGCTCTTATTCACATTTACTTTTAACTTTCTTCTTTCACACACTTTACCAAACTCAGTCACCAGCTTCTGCAGTTTCTCACATGAATCAGCCACCAGCGCTGTATCATCAGCGAACAACAACTGACTTACTTCCCAAGCTCTCTCATCCCCAACAGACTTCATACTTGCCCCTCTTTCCAAAAGTCTTGCATTCACCTCCCTAACAACCCCATCCATAAACAAATTAAACAACCATGGAGACATCACACACCCCTGCCGCATACCTACATTCACTGAGAACCAATCACTTTCTTCTCTTCCTACAGGTACACATGCCTTACATCCTCAATAAAAACTTTTCACTGCTTCTAACAACTTGCCTCCCACACCATATATTCTTAATACCTTCCACAGAGCATCTCTATCAACTCTATCATATGCCTTATCCAGATCCATAAATGCTACATACAAATCCATTTGCTTTTCTAAGTATTTGTCACATACATTCTTCAAAGCAAACACCTGATCCACACATCCTCTACCACTTCTGAAACCACACTGCTCCTCCCCAATCTGATGCTCTGTACACGCCTTCACCCTCTCAATCAATACCCTCCCATATAATTTACCAGGAATACTCAACAAACTTATACCTCTGTAATTTGAGCACTCACTCTTATCCCCTTTGCCTTTGTACAATGGCACTATGCATGCATTCTGCCAATCCTCAGGCACCTCACCATAGATAATATGAAGCCTACTTTAACCTACAATTATCTTGTAGCTAGGCAGTTATTTATCAGCTTTCAGCCATTATTTATGTAGTAAGAAAAGGCACAGGGTAGCATACATACTATAAAGTATCTTTACACCTTGTTAAACAACTCTTCTGAAAAGTGTTTACTTTTCTGTTAAGATTGAATTACTTGTGTGCTTTTTCTTCAGGTTTTCAGTCATTGCTGTTAGTTGTTACTTTAGAAAGATAGTTGTTTTCTGTAGAGTTTTAGTTTTTAATAAAAGTAAATTTTGTAGGGTGACACATTTAAAGAGGTACTGCAGTGTAAAGAAGATTTAAGAAAGTTGATGTAGGAGGAAGAGTGTGAAAGAAGTTAACCAGTTCACCAGAAGTTGTCAATGAATGAAGAGCAATGAGTAGAGAGTTTGAGGCCCTTAATAGATTTGCAAGGATATTACATAAGAGTAAAAGAATGCAAATAAAGATCTCAGCAGAAAAATGAATGAAAATTTAAGGGAGAGTAATAAACTGTTTTGGAAAGAGGTGAATTAAAATAGAAGAATGATATCTATAAGGAGTCAGAGTGTATTAGACAATTCTGGGAGAATGTTAGTAACAAAGGAGTTTATAAAAGATAGATTAACACCTTTCTTTCACTATCCATGGTTTGAGTTTCGCAAAATATTCCATAAGTTTAACACACTCATTTCAGTGTATGGAGACAAGATGTTGTTGGGTAAGGATGGAGCATTAGCTAGAAGTGTGTTCACCTGGCCTACCATTACGTTGTTTACCTATTCAATTTCACAGGCATGAAATCTTACCCATGTTTCTTAAGACTAATGTTTCAAGAAATGACTTAAGGCTTACAGGTGAAAATTAATTATAAATCATTACGCAGCGGGGGGGATTTGGTCATTGTAACTTTTAAATTATGACTTAGGTTTTCTTCTTGTATATGGGTGAATGTATTAAGGCCAATAAATATTCATGTTACCGTAGCTATCCAACTGGCATGCTTTTAAAAAGGTGTGAGATTTAAAATGTTGAAAGTCAAGTCCCACATAGAAATGTGAATGTGAAATGTTGTGGTCAAAAACTTGATTTGATGAATTTCTCTTTCAAGATCCTCCTCTACTTTCCTTTTGTTAGATCACCTGGTCAGATGTGTGCATCTTAGGGGACTTATACCTACCACACATAGAATGGAGACAGGAATCAACATGAAGCTACTAATACCAGAGGCAGCTTGGACAAACAGCTGCAAATAGAGTTATTCAGAGTGTGTGGCAAGTTTTTTCCTCAGTCAGCAAATAACAAAACCAACCAAGAGAAACACTTTGGGCTTGATCTTTACAAATAAGATGGACCTATAATACAACATCACCATCCCAAACACCCTGCTATGTGATTACATCCTAAGTGAAGGAAAAACAAATTTGGTTGCTCAATCACCTGGGCAAAATGCATGTAAACATTGAGGCGCATTTAGTATTTTCCAAAAGAAGGAACAGAGAAGGGGGCCAGGTGAGAATATTCCCTCAAAGGCCCAGTCCTCTGTTCTTAACGCTACCTCGCTAACACGGGAAATGGCGAATAGTTTAAAAAAAAAAAGTATAAAATGATAAAATTCAGTCAGTGATATGTGTGCAACACAATGAAAAACCATGCTGAGTACCAAAACAGAGGAGTGTTTTGAAGGCATGACCACTTTGATGCTAAAAAAAAATCTAGGGTTGAAAGAAAATGACTAGCACTGTGCGGGAGAAGAAAAAGAATTGCAGACTTTCTACAAAAGCCTTAGGTCACCCAGCACAGGAAAGAAAACCTGTCAGATGAAGTAACAGACATAAACTGTAAATTCGAAACTTTATATGAAACACAGGAAAGGGAATCCTAAGTTAAAGTTAAAAGTTAAGTTAAGAGTAAATGTGAATAAGAGCAAGGTTATTAGGTACAGTAGGGGTGAGGGTCAAGTCAATTGGGAGGTGAGTTTGAATGGAGAAAAACTGGAGGAAGTGAAGTGTTTTAGATATCTGGGAGTGGATCTGTCAGCGGATGGAACCATGGAAGCGGAAGTGGATCATAGGGTGGGGGAGGGGGCGAAAATTTTGGGAGCCTTGAAAAATGTGTGGAAGTCGAGAACATTATCTCGGAAAGCAAAAATGGGTATGTTTGAAGGAATAGTGGTTCCAACAATGTTGTATGGTTGCGAGGCGTGGGCTATGGATAGAGATGTGCGCAGGAGGATGGATGTGCTGGAAATGAGATGTTTGAGGACAATGTGTGGTGTGAGGTGGTTTGATCGAGTAAGTAACGTAAGGGTAAGAGAGATGTGTGGAAATAAAAAGAGCGTGGTTGAGAGAGCAGAAGAGGGTGTTTTGAAATGGTTTGGGCACATGTAGAGAATGAGTGAGGAAAGATTGACCAAGAGGATATATGTGTCGGAGGTGGAGGGAACGAGGAGAAGAGGGAGACCAAATTGGAGGTGGAAAGATGGAGTGAAAAAGATTTTGTGTGATCGGGGCCTGAACATGCAGGAGGGTGAAAGGAGGGCAAGGAATAGAGTGAATTGGAGCGATGTGGTATACAGGGGTTGATGTGCTGTCAGTGGATTGAATCAAGGCATGTGAAGCGTCTGGGGTAAACCATGGAAAGCTGTGTAGGTATGTATATTTGCGTGTGTGGACGTGTGTATGTACATGTGTATGGGGGGGGGGGGTTGGGCCATTTCTTTCGTCTGTTTCCTTGCGCTACCTCGCAAACGCGGGAGACAGCGACAGAGTATAAAAAAAAAAAAAAAAAAAAAAAGGAAAGGGAATCAGCCACCAGCGCTGTATCATCAGCGAACAACAACTGACTCACTTCCCAAGCTCTCTCATCCCCAACAGACTTCACACTTGCCCCTCTTTCCAAAACTCTTGCATTCACCTCCCTAACAACCCCATCCATAAACAAATTAAACAACCATGGAGACATCACACACCCCTGCCGCAAACCTACATTCACTGAGAACCAATCACTTTCCTCTCTTCCTACACGTACACATGCCTGACATCCTCGATAAAAACTTTTCACTGCTTCTAACAACTTGCCTCCCACACCATATATTCTTAATACCTTCCACAGAGCATCTCTATCAACTCTATCATATGCTGGTGACTGAGTTTGGTAAAGTGTGTGAAAGAAGAAAGTTAAGAGTAAATGTGAATAAGAGCAAGGTTATTAGGTACAGTAGGGTTGAGGGTCAAGTCAATTGGGAGGTGAGTTTGAATGGAGTAAAACTGGAGGAAGTGAAGTGTTTTAGATATCTGGGAGTGGATCTGGCAGCGGATGGAACCATGGAAGCGGAAGTGGATCATAGGGTGGGGGAGGGGGCGAAAATTCTGGGAGCCTTGAAGAATGTGTGGAAGTCGAGAACATTATCTCGGAAAGCAAAAATGGGTATGTTTGAAGGAATAGTGGTTCCAACAATGTTGTATGGTTGCGAGGCGTGGGCTATGGATAGAGTTGTGCGCAGGAGGATGGATGTGCTGGAAATGAGATGTTTGAGGACAATGTGTGGTGTGAGGTGGTTTGATCGAGTAAGTAACGTAAGGGTAAGAGAGATGTGTGGAAATAAAAAGAGCGTGGTTGAGAGAGCAGAGGAGGGTGTTTTGAAATGGTTTGGGCACATGGAGAGAATGAGTGAGGAAAGATTGACCAAGAGGATATATGTGTCAGAGGTGGAGGGAACGAGAAGAGGGAGACCAAATTGGAGGTGGAAAGATGGAGTGAAAAAGATTTTGTGTGATCGGGGCCTGAACATGCAGGAGGGTGAAAGGAGGGCAAGGAATAGAGTGAATTGGAGCGATGTGGTATACCGGGGTTGACGTGCTGTCAGTGGATTGAATCGGGGCATGTGAAGCGTCTGGGGTAAACCATGGAAAGCTGTGTAGGTATGTATATTTTGCGTGTGTGGACGTATGTATATACATGTGTATGGGGGTGGGTTGGGCCATTTCTTTCGTCTGTTTCCTTGCGCTACCTCGCAAACGCGGGAGACAGCGGCAAAAAAAAAAAAAAAAAAAAAAAAAAAAAAAAGAAAAAAGGAAAGGGAAGAAGAGCAAAGAGCCATTGATGAAGTAAGAAACAACCCCAAATACTTTACTCATGTGCAAAACACAAATTGAGCCCCATGAGCTCTATTAGCCCCCCCAAAATAGAAGAGCATACCATTACAGATGACTGCCAAGAGATGAATGAAATTCTAAAAAAAGCATTATGAACTGGTAATCAGTGAACCAAAAACTTTATTGAAAATAAATGACCCAACAAGCTCTTTCCTAAATAATAATCTCTGTGTATTACATATTGTAGATATTACCTTTTCACTACAGGATATTGAGAAGGCCATTGAGAGTATGCCAATGCACTCTCCCTTAGGACTGGACTTCATAAGAAGTGCAAAACACCTCTTGCATGAGCACTAATTATTCTCTAGAGAAAAAGCCTAGATTTTTGCAGTCATCCCTGAGAGTTTGAAACTGACTCATGCCCCACTTCATAAAGGTGAAAGCAGAGGTGATACCACTGAAATTACACATTATTAAAATCTTCGAGAATCTTAATACAAAACTAATTTATGGAATCAAATAATCTAAATAGCCCAGACTACCTTGATTTCAAGGTGGGAAGATCTTACATATCCCAGTTGCTTGACCACATTGATAAGATTGTCAAGGCTCTGGAGAATACACAAAATGCTGATGTGATTTACACAGACTTTGCAACAGTGTGTGATAATTGTGACCATGGCATCATAGCACCTACAGTGTGTAAGATAGTAATAACCTAAAAAAAAATGGGAGACTCACACTCAACTTCTAAACTAAAAGATCACAATAAGTAGGTGTAAACCTTGCCATTTCCAGTGCCTCCACAGTTAAGAGCTCAGTCCTCTAAAGAACTGTACTAACATCCCTCATGTACCTCATTCTTATGATTGATGTTGACAAGAACACAACTCACTGTTTCATATCCAGTGCAGGTGACACTAGAGTAAGAATGAAAATCAGGTCAGCAAAGGACACAAATGCTGCAGACAGACAGACAGAAATTTAGTCATCCAATAGGCCACCAAGAACATTATGCTTATGATTGGTGATAAATTTCAACTCCTGTATGGGGAAAATGGAAAATCAGAAACAGTACAGAATACCAGCTGGACAGACAGTCATAAACCAACTGAATAATTTGAAAGATATTGGAGTAATGATGTTTGATGACCTTGCCATCTGCAGTCACAACAGAACAACAGTTGTTCCCTCCTCCAGAGGGATGGTGGACTTTTAAGACAGTGGTTGAAAAACAAATGATGATACTTTTTGAGGTGCTAATTTTTCACAAACAGAATATTACTGTGTTCTAATATTAACTTATAAAGCAGGCAAAGCCACAGAATTAGAAAGTATCCAGAGATCTTCCATGGCTCATATTAAAGTGGTAAAGGAACTAAATCATTGGAAATAGCTGAAATCATTGAGGCTGTTCTTCTTGGAGCACAGATGGAGGAAATATATCATCATCTATAGGTAGGAAGTTTAGTGTACAGTAAACCCTCGATTTAATGGACCACTTAGGGGAAGGGGGTGTCCTTTAATGCCGAAAGCCCATTAAATTGAGAATGTAACCTACGGGCCATTTTCTTTATGCAATATGCAGTAAAACAATGCATTTCACACACTTTCTTATAACTATTCTATCACTTGATGCCATTTTGATTTGTAAGGATTGCAAAATTATTTGATAAATAAAGTCACAGTTCTCTAACCACACAGTACCTTGAGGCAGAATGAGACTGAAACAAAGCGAGTATAACCCACACTACCAAAAACTGGTACAGCCATGGTGTGGTATTTGAGATTTTTTTAATTTTTTAATTTTTTTTTATTTTTTATTTTTTTTATTTATTTTTTTTTTTTTTGGCTGTCTCCCACGTTTGCGAGGTAGCGCAAGGAAACAGACGAAAGAAATGGCACAACCCACCCCCATACACATGCCTTGATTCAATCCACTGACAGCACGTCAACCCCGGTATACCACATCGCTCCAATTCACTCTATTCTTTGCCCTCCTTTCACCCTCCTGCATGTTCAGGCCCCGATCACACAAAATCTTTTTCACTCCATCTTTCCACCTCCAATTTGGTCTCCCTCTTCTCCTCGTTCCCTCCACCTCCGACACATATATCCTCTTGGTCAATCTTTCCTCACTCATTCTCTCCATGTGACCAAACCATTTCAAAACACCCTCTTCTGCTCTCTCAACCACGCTCTTTTTATTTCCACACATCACTCTTACCCTTACGTTACTTACTCGATCAAACCACCTCACACCACACATTGTCCTCAAACATCTCATTTCCAGCACATCCATCCTCCTGCGCACAACTCTATCCATAGTCCACGCCTCGCAACCATACAACATTGTTGGAACCACTATTCCTTCAAACATACCCATTTTTGCTTTCCGAGATAATGTTCTCGACTTCCACACATTCTTCAAGGCTCCCAGAATTTTCGCCCCCTCCCCCACCCTATGATCCACTTCCGCTTCTATGGTTCCATCCGCTGCCAGATCCACTCCCAGATATCTAAAACACTTCACTTCCTCCAGTTTTTCTCCATTCAAACTCACCTCCCAATTGACTTGACCCTCAACCCTACTGTACCTAATAACCTTGCTCTTATTCACATTTACTCTTAACTCTCTTCTTTCACACACTTTACCAAACTCAGTCACCAGCTTCTGCAGTTTCTCACATGAATCAGCCACCAGCGCTGTATCATCAGCGAACAACAACTGACTCACTTCCCAAGCTCTCTCATCCCCAACAGACTTCATCCTTGCCCCTCTTTCCAAAACTCTTGCATTCACCTCCCTAACAACCCCATCCATAAACAAATTAAACAACCATGGAGACATCACACACCCCTGCCGCAAACCTACATTCACTGAGAACCAATCACTTTCCTCTCTTCCTACACGTACACATGCCTTACATCCTCGATAAAAACTTTTCACTGCTTCTAACAACTTGCCTCCCACACCGTATATTCTTAATACCTTCCACAGAGCATCTCTATCAACTCTATCATATGCCTTCTCCAGATCCATAAATGCTACATACAAATCCATTTGCTTTTCTAAGTATTTGTCACATACATTCTTCAAAGCAAACACCTGATCCACACATCCTCTACCACTTCTGAAACCACACTGCTCTTCCCCAATCTGATGCTCTGTACATGCCTTCACCCTCTCAATCAATACCCTCCCATATAATTTGCCAGGAATACTCAACAAACTTATACCTCTGTAATTTGAGCACTCACTCTTATCCCCTTTGCCATTGTACAATGGCACTATGCACACATTCCGCCAATCCTCAGGCACCTCACCATGAGTCATACATACATTAAATAACCTTACCAACCAGTCAACAATACAGTCACCCCCTTTTTTAATAAATTCCACTGCAATACCATCCAAACCTGCTGCCTTGCCGGCTTTCATCTTCCGCAAAGCTTTTACTACCTCTTCTCTGTTTACCAACTCATTTTCCCTAACCCTCGCACTTTGCACACCACCTCAACCAAAACACCCTATATCTGCCACTCTATCATCAAACACATTTAACAAACCTTCAAAATACTCACTCCATCTCCTTCTCACATCACCGCTACTTGTTATCACCTCCCCATTTGCGCCCTTCACTGAAGTTCCCATTTGCTCCCTTGTCTTACGCACTTTATTTACCTCCTTCCAGAACATCTTTTTATTCTCCCTCAAATTTAATGATACTCTCTCACCCCAACTCTCATTTGCCCTTTTTTTCACCTCTTGCACCTTTCTCTTGACCTCCTGTCTCTTTCTTTTATACGTCTCCCACTCAATTTCATTTTTTCCCTGCAAAAATCGTCCAAATGCCTCTCTCTTCTCTTTCACTAATACTCTTACTTCTTCATCCCACCACTCACTACCCTTTCTAATCAACCCACCTCCCACTCTTCTCATGCCACAAGCATCTTTTGCGCAATCCATCACTGATTCCCTAAATACATCCCATTCCTCCCCCACTCCCCTTACTTCCATTGTTCTCACCTTTTTCCATTCTGTACTCAGTCTCTCCTGGTACTTCCTCACACAAGTCTCCTTCCCAAGCTCACTTACTCTCACCACAATCTTCACCCCAACATTCACTCTTCTTTTCTGAAAACCCATACAAATCTTCACCTTAGCCTCCACAAGATAATGATCAGACATCCCTCCAGTTGCAATTTTTAAATTGTTATTAATTAATGATTATTATTTAAATCTGAAATCTGTTAAGTCGGGGTACATTTAATTGAGGGGTTACTGTATTTAGATACCTGGAAGTAACCATGGCATCAAATGCAGCCATAGAAGCAGAAGTGTGTCATTGAATGGGGGAGGGGGAGAAGGTTCAGGGAGCATTGAGGAATATGTGGAAAGAGAGGTCATTATCTGGGAGGGCAATTTAGGTGTTATCCAGGCTTTGCCTCAGTAATAACGTCATTGGTTTTCCTATTGTAGTTTTTGTCTTTTTGTTGAATATGGCTGGGATTTCATCCAGTTCTGGAGTGGAATTTTCTCTGAGCTTATCAGTTCCCTTAATTATATCATATTTTGATATTTCAATATCTTTGAGCTCATTTTCATTTTGTTGGTTAATATTTCTCCTTACAATTTGAGTTGATTATTATTGTTATAATACTTTGTTGCTGTCTCGTGCGATAGCGAGGTAGCGCAAGGAAACGGATGAAAGAATGGCCCAACCCACCCACACACACATGTATATACATAAACGCTCACACATGCACATATACATACCTATACATTTCAGCGTATACATACATATACATACACAGACATATACATATATACACATGTACATATTGATACTTGCTACCTTCATTCATTCCCGTTGCCACCCCGCCACACATGAAATGGCAACCCCCTCCCTCTGCATGTGTGCGAGGTAGTGTTAGGAAAAGACAATAAAGGCCACATTCGATTACACTTTCTCTCTAGCTGTCATGTGTAATGCACTGAAACCACAGCTCCCTTTCCACATCCAGGCCCTACAAAACTTTCCATGGTTTACCCCAGACGCTTCACATGCCCTGGTTCAATCCATTGACAGCAGGTCGACCCTGGTATACCACATCGTTCCAATTCACTTTATTCCTTGCATGCCTTTCACCCTCCTGTATGTTCAGGCCCCGATCGCTCCAATTCGGTCTCACACTTCTCCTTGTTCCCTCCACCTCTGACACATATATCTTCTTTGTAAATCTTTCCTCACTCATTCTCTCCATGTGACCAAACCATTTCAATGCACCCTCTTCTGCTCTCTCAACCACACTCTTTCTATTACCACCCTCCTCTGTACAACCCTATAAGTAACCCATGCCTTGCAACCATATAACATTGTTGGAACTACTATTCCTTAAAAATTACACATTTTTGCTCTCCAAGATAACTTTCCTTCCACACGTTCTTCATTGCTACCAGAACCTTTGCCCCCTCCCTCACCTTGTGACTCGCTTATGTTTCCATGGTTCCATTCACTGCTAAGTCCACTCCCAGATATCTAAAACACTTCACTTCCTCCAATTTTTTTGCATTCAAACTTATATCCCAATTAACTTGTCCCTCAACCCTACTGAACTTAATAACTTTGCTCTTATTCACATTTACTCTCAATTTTCTCCTTTTTCACACTTTTCCAAAATTAGTCACTAACTTCTGTATCATTGGCAAACAACAATTGACTCAATTCCCAGGCCTTCTCTTCCCAACAGACTGCATACTTGCCCCTGTCTCCAAAACTCTTGCAATTACCTCCCTAACCACCCCATCCATAAACAAATTAAACATCCATGGAGACATCACACACTCCTGCCACAGACCGACCTTCATTAGGAACCTCTTATCCTTCTTGTTCACATGCTTTACATCCTTGAGAAAAACTTTTTATTGCTTCTACCAGCTTACCTCCAGCTCCATATAGTCTCAAGACCTTCCACAAAGCATCTCTATCAGTCCTATCATATGCTTTCTCCAGATCCTTAAATGCCACTTACAAATCCCTATCATATGCTTTCTCCAGATCCATAAATGCCACGTACAAATAAGAGCAAGGTTATTAGGTACAGTAGGGTTGAGGGTCAAGTCAATTGGGAGGTGAGTTTGAATGGAGAAAAACTGGAGGAAGTGAAGTGTTTTAGATATCTGGGAGTGGATCTGGCAGCGGATGGAACCATGGAAGCGGAAGTGGATCATAGGGTGGGGGAGGGGGCGAAAATTCTGGGAGCCTTGAAGAATGTGTGGAAGTCGAGAACATTATCTCGGAAAGCAAAAATGGGTATGTTTGAAGGAATAGTGGTTCCAACAATGTTGTATGGTTGCGAGACGTGGGCTATGGATAGAGTTGTGCGCAGGAGGATGGATGTGCTGGAAATGAGATGTTTGAGGACAATACGTGGTGTGAGGTGGTTTGATCGAGTAAGTAACGTAAGGGTAAGAGAGATGTGTGGAAATAAAAAGAGCGTGGTTGAGAGAGCAGAAGAGGGTGTTTTGAAATGGTTCGGGCACATGGAGAGAATGAGTGAGGAAAGATTGACCAAGAGAATATATGTGTCAGAGGTGGAGGGAACGAGGAGAAGAGGGAGACCAAATTGGAGGTGGAAAGATGGAGTGAAAAAGATTTTGTGTGATCGGGGCCTGAACATGCAGGAGGGTGAAAGGAGGGCAAGGAATAGAGTGAATTGGAGTGATGTGGTATACCGGGGTTGACGTGCTGTCAGTGGATTGAATCAAGGCATGTGAAGCGTCTGAGGTAAACCATGGAAAGCTGTGTAGGTATGTATATTTGCGTGTGTGGACGTATGTATATACATGTGTATGGGGGTGGGTTGGGCAATTTCTTTCGTCTGTTTCCTTGCGCTACCTCGCAAATGCGGGAGACAGCGACAAAGCAAAAAAAAAAAAAAAAAAAAAAATCCATCTGTTTTTCTAAATATTTCTCACTCATTCTTCAAAGCAAACACCTGATCCACACATCCTCTACCACTTCTGAAACCATACTTTTCCTCCTCAATCTGATGCTTCGCACATGCCTTCACCCTCTCAGTCAATACCCTCCCATACGATTTCCCAGGAATACTCAACAAACTTATTCCTCTGTAGTTTGAACACTCACCTTTGACTTTGTACAGTGGAACTATAGATGCATTCTGCCAATCTTCAGGCACTTCATCATGATTCATACATACATAGAATATCCTTACCAACCAATCAACAACACAGTCACTCCCTTTCATAATAAATCCAACTGCAGTACCATCCAAACATGTCATCTTGCTGGATTTCATCTTCTACAAGGGTTTCACCACTTCTTTTCTTAACCAAACCATTCTCCCTGACTCTCTCACTTCGTACACTACCCCAACCAAAACACCCTAAATCTGCCACTCTTATCATCAAACACATTCAACAAACCTTCAAAGTACTCATATTTCATATTTACTTGCTTTGTCTTATCTTTAGAGGGGGTACATATACGTGGACAACATTTAAAAGGTTTAGTTTTGCTATGGTTTTTCTGAGGCCCATTCTCTATCATACATTCATGTTCTTAAATACTTTTTGGGTTCTCTGCATAGTTGAGATGAATAGGTTTTTAAGGAAAAGCCTTTCTTGTAGGCAGAGCCCTATGATGTCCATTTCTTTTCTATTCATTCTTTCTCCTCTTTCTGTTTTGAAGATCCATTTCATGATTCTAGACTGTAACAGGGCAAGAGCATGGTTTCCAGTAGACAGTGAATAAATGTTTTTGAGAGGTTGCAAAGCATCACTTGATCTCTGACCTTTGTGTCCTAGGTATGAACAGGTTGCTGAGTTAATAAATGAGGATCTGTCAGCCTGTTTAGTCACCTATCTTTTAACCCCTTACTGATCAGATGCTCTCTCAGATGTTTATAGGGCTCTAGCTATGGAAAAGAACTTATATTTTTTGCTTAGATGGCTGCTGACCATTATTTGAAAATATAATGGAAAATGTTCAAGCTTATTCTCAATAATTTCAAATTTAAGAGCATTTCCTCCTCTAGAACATTTGTATTACTTTGCAAATTCTATTAATCAGCATTTTATTCTGAGGGTTGCTGTTTTATGAGGACATGAGTATTTTCATTAAGATTTGGCATTATTATTTGAAGAAAATGGTATCTGATGGACCTTAATAGGTAAAATAACTACAAAGAAGCTGCATGGGGAATGATGCATCTAGGTTGATGTGATGTTTGTATAAACCTGGAAGAGATAGATTCAATTAGATCATATTTGAAGTAGCCAAAGAAAGGGAATCCCACCAACAATTACTGTTTCACAGTAAACTGCACATTAAGGATACTGGCCTAATTTAAGCATGAGCTGAATTGGTTTAGCACCAACATTTATAGTTATGAACATTTTCAAGTTGTAAGACTTTTTCATGCTAAAACTTGCTGAATAACCACTAAGTTCTAATGCTTTACAGAGTCCACAAGATGAAATTATTAATTTTATTTACAATGGAGGACATAGCAGCATGGTCTTACTTTTAAGATGAAAGTGATGATCTAATCATGGGAAAGGAAGTAGGTTGTTAGTGTTTGGGAATCTGGAATTATTGAATGGAAAATCAGAAAGCATTTTGTATTAAGCAGCATGGAACTAGACTCGTATGAAAATGATTTATTAAGTGCTTAATGGTTAGATTATAGTGTAAGATGCGTGATCATGCTCTGGTATTGTTTATAAAGTCAGGAAATATTAGTAAGTAGTTTTTAATTACATTACACATGACAGCTAGAGCCTTAGTGTGGATGAATGTGGCCTTTGTTGTCCTTTCCTAGTGCTACCTCGCATGCACACGGAGGGAGGGGGGTGTCATTTCATTTGTGGTGGGGTGGCGGCGGGAATGGATGAAGGTAGCATGCGTGAATATGTGTATGTGTATATATGTTTACGTCTTTGTATGTATATGTATGTATACATTGAAATGTATACATACATTTCATTTCAAGCTAGAAGTTTCAGTTTTCTAAATTATTTCTTACTTTTTTTCATATGTATATATATGTATATGTGTGTGTGTGTGTGTATATGTGCGTGTGTATGTGTATGTATATATATATATGTATATATATATATATGTATAAAAGAAAGAGGCAGGAGGTCAAGAGAAAGGTGCAAAAGGTGAAAAAGAGGGCAAATGAGAGTTGGGGTGAGAGAGTATCATTAAATTTTAGGGAGAATAAAAAGATGTTCTGGAAGGAGGTAAATAAAGTGCATAAGACAAGGGAGCAAATGGGAACTTCAGTGAAGGGCATGGGAGCGGGGGGCCAGAAATCCTCCCCTCCTTGTATTAACTTTCTAAAATGGGAAACAGAAGAAGGAGTCACGCGGGGAGTGCTCATCCTCCTCGAAGGCTCAGAGTGGGGTGTCTAAATGTGTGTGGATGTAACCAAGATGTGAAAAAAGGAGAGATAGGTAGTATGTTTGAGGAAAGGAACCTGGATGTTTTGGCTCTGAGTGAAACGAAGCTCAAGGGTAAAGGGGAAGAGTGGTTTGGGAATGTCTGGGGAGTAAAGTCAGGGGTTAGTGAGAGGACAAGAGCAAGGGAAGGAGTAGCAATACTCCTGAAACAGGAGTTGTGGGAGTATGTGATAGAATGTAAGAAAGTAAATTCTCGATTAATATGGGTAAAACTGAAAGTTGATGGAGAGAGGTGGGTGATTATTGGTGCATATGCACCCGGGCATGAGAAGAAAGATCATGAGAGGCAAGTGTTTTGGGAGCAGCTGATTGAGTGTGTTAGTGGTTTTGATGCACGAGACCGGGTTATAGTGATGGGTGATTTGAATGCAAAGGTGAGTAATGTGGCAGTTGAGGGAATAATTGGTATACATGGGGTGTTCAGTGTTGTAAATAGAAATGGTGAAGAGCTTGTAGATTTATGTGCGGAAAAAGGACTGATGATTGGGAATACCTGGTTTAAAAAGCGCGATATACATAAGTATACTTATGTAAGTAGGAGAGATGGCCAGAGAGCATTATTGGATTACGTGTTAATTGACAGGCGTGCGAAAGAGAGACTTTTGGATGTTAATGTGCTGAGAGGGGCAACTGGAGGGATGTCTGATCATTATCTTGTGGAGGCTAAGGTGAAGATTTGTATGGGTTTTCGGAAAAGAAGAGTGAATGTTGGGGTGAAGAGGGTGGTGAGAGTAAGTGAGCTTGGGAAGGAGACCTGTGTGAGGAAGTACCAGGAGAGACTGAGTACAGAATGGAAAAAGGTGAGAGCAATGGAAGTAAGGGGAGTGGGGGAGGAATGGGATGTATTTAGGGAATCAGTGATGGATTGCGCAAAAGATGCTTGTGGCATGAGAAGAGTGGGAGGTGGGTTGATTAGAAAGGGTAGTGAGTGGTGGGATGAAGAAGTAAGAGTATTAGTGAAAGAGAAGAGAGAGGCATTTGGACGATTTTTGCAGGGAAAAAATGCAATTGAGTGGGAGATGTATAAAAGAAAGAGACAGGAGGTCAAGAGAAAGGTGCAAGAGGTGAAAAAGAGGGCAAATGAGAGTTGGGGTGAGAGAGTATCATTAAATTTTAGGGAGAATAAAAAGATGTTCTGGAAGGAGGTAAATAAAGTGCGTAAGACAAGGGAGCAAATGGGAACTTCAGTGAAGGGCGCAAATGGGGAGGTGATAACAAGTAGTGGTGATGTGAGAAGGAGATGGAGTGAGTAGTTTGAAGGTTTGTTGAATGTGTTTGATGATAGAGTGGCAGATATAGGGTGTTTTGGTCGAGGTGGTGTGCAAAGTGAGAGGGTTAGGGAAAATGATTTGTTAAACAGAGAAGAGGTAGTGAAAGCTTTGCGGAAGATGAAAGCCGGCAAGGCAGCAGGTTTGGATGGTATTGCAGTGGAATTTATTAAAAAAGGGGATGACTGTATTGTTGACTGGTTGGTAAGGTTATTTAATGTATGTATGACTCATGGTGAGGTGCCTGAGGATTGGTGGAATGCGTGCATAGTGCCATTGTACAAAGGCAAAGGGGATAAGAGTGAGTGCTCAAATTACAGAGGTATAAGTTTGTTGAGTATTCCTGGTAAATTATATGGGAGGGTATTGATTGAGAGGGTGAAGGCATGTACAGAGCATCAGATTGGGGAAGAGCAGTGTGGTTTCAGAAGTGGTAGAGGATGTGTGGATCAGGTGTTTGCTTTGAAGAATGTATGTGAGAAATACTTAGAAAAGCAAATGGATTTGTATGTAGCATTTATGGATCTGGAGAAGGCATATGATAGAGTTGATAGAGATGCTCTGTGGAAGGTATTAAGAATATATGGTGTAGTAGGAAAGTTGTTAGAAGCAGTGAAAAGTTTTTATCGAGGATGTAAGGCATGTGTATGTGTAGGAAGAGAGGAAAGTAATTGGTTCTCAGTGAATGTAGGTTTGCGGCAGGGGTGTGTGATGTCTCCATGGTTGTTTAATTTGTTTATGGATGGGGTTGTTAGGGAGGTAAATGCAAGAGTTTTGGAAAGAGGGGCAAGTATGAAGTCTGTTGGGGATGAGAGAGCTTGGGAAGTGAGTCAGTTGTTGTTCGCTGATGATACAGCGCTGGTGGCTGATTCATGTGAGAAACTGCAGAAGCTGGTGACTGAGTTTGGTAAAGTGTGTGGAAGAAGAAAGTTAAGAGTAAATGTGAATAAGAGCAAGGTTATTAGGTACAGTAGGGTTGAGGGTCAAGTCAATTGGGAGGTGAGTTTGAATGGAGAAAAACTGGAGGAAGTGAAGTGTTTTAGATATCTGGGAGTGGATCTGGCAGCGGATGGAAACATGGAAGCGGAAGTGGATCATAGGGTGGGGGAGGGGGCGAAAATTCTGGGGGCCTTGAAGAATGTGTGGAAGTCGAGAACATTATCTCGGAAAGCAAAAATGGGTATGTTTGAAGGAATAGTGGTTCCAACAATGTTGTATGGTTGCGAGGCGTGGGCTATGGATAGAGTTGTGCGCAGGAGGATGGATGTGCTGGAAATGAGATGTTTGAGGACAATGTGTGGTGTGAGGTGGTTTGATCGAGTGAGTAACGTAAGGGTAAGAGAGATGTGTGGAAATAAAAAGAGCGTGGTTGAGAGAGCAGAAGAGGGTGTTTTGAAGTGGTTTGGGCACATGGAGAGAATGAGTGAGGAAAGATTGACCAAGAGGATATATGTGTCGGAGGTGGAGGGAACGAGGAGAAGAGGGAGACCAAATTGGAGGTGGAAAGATGGAGTGAAAAAGATTTTGTGTGATCGGGGCCTGAACATGCAGGAGGGTGAAAGGAGGGCAAGGAATAGAGTGAATTGGAGCGATGTGGTATACCGGGGTTGACGTGCTGTCAGTGGATTGAATCAAGGCATGTGAAGCGTCTGGGGTAAACCATGGAAAGCTGTGTAGGTATGTATATTTGCGTGTGTGGACGTATGTATATACATGTGTATGGGGGGGGGGTTGGGCCATTTCTTTCGTCTGTTTCCTTGCGCTACCTCGCAAACGCGGGAGACAGCGACAAAGTATAATAAAAAAATATAATATATTATCCCTGGGGGTTGGGGTGAAAGAATACTTCCCACGCATTCCTCGCGTGTCGTAGAAGGCGACTAGAGGGGACAGGAGCGGGGGGCCAGAAATCCTCCCCTCCTTGTATTTTTACCTTTCTAAAATGGGAAACAGAAGAAGGAGTCACGCAGGGAGTGCTCATCCTCCTCGAAGGCTCAGACTGGGGTGTCTAAATGTGTGTGGATGTAACCAAGATGTGAAAAAAGGAGAGATAGGTAGTATGTTTGAGGAAAGGGACCTGGATGTTTTGGCTCTGAGTGAAACGAAGCTCAAGGGTAAAGGGGAGAGAGTGGTTTGGGAATGTCTGGGGAGTAAAGTCGGGGTTAGTGAGAGGACAAGAGCAAGGGAAGGAGTAGCAGTACTCCTGAAACAGGAGTTGTTGGAGTACGTGATAGAATGTAAGAAAGTAAATTCTCGATTGATATGGGTAAAACTGAAAGTTGATGGAGAGAGATGGGTGATTATTGGTGCATATGCACCTGGGCATGAGAAGAAAGATCATGAGAGGCAAGTGTTTTGGGAGCAGCTGAAGATGAGTGTGTTAGTGGTTTTGATGCACGAGACCGGGTTATAGTGATGGGTGATTTGAATGCAAAGGTGAGTAATGTGGCAGTTGAGGGAATAATTGGTATACATGGGGTGTTCAGTGTTGTAAATGGAAATGGTGAAGAGCTTGTAGATTTATGTGCTGAAAAAGGACTGATGATTGGGAATACCTGGTTTAAAAAGCGAGATATACATAAGTATACTTATGTAAGTAGGAGAGATGGCCAGAGAGCGTTATTGGATTACGTGTTAATTGACAGGCGTGCGAAAGAGAGACTTTTGGATGTTAATGTGCTGAGAGGTGCAACTGGAGGGATGTCTGATCATTATCTTGTGGAGGCTAAGGTGAAGATTTGTATGGGTTTTCAGAAAAGAAGAGTGAATGTTGGGGTGAAGAGGGTGGTGAGAGTAAGTGAGCTTGGGAAGGAGACTTGTGTGAGGAAGTACCAGGAGAGACTGAGTACAGAATGGAAAAAGGTGAGAACAATGGAAGTAAGGGGAGTGGGGGAGGAATGGGATGTATTTAGGGAATCAGTGATGGATTGCGCAAAAGATGCTTGTGGCATGAGAAGAGTGGGAGGTGGGTTGATTAGAAAGGGTAGTGAGTGGTGGGATGAAGAAGTAAGATATTAGTGAAAGAGAAGAGAGAGGCATTTGGACGATTTTTGCAGGGAAAAAATGCAATTGAGTGGGAGATGTATAAAAGAAAGAGACAGGAGGTCAAGAGAAAGGTGCAAGAGGTGAAAAAAAGGGCAAATGAGAGTTGGGGTGAGAGAGTATCATTAAATTTTAGGGAGAATAAAAAGATGTTCTGGAAGGAGGTAAATAAAGTGCGTAAGACAAGGGAGCAAATGGGAACTTCAGTGAAGGGCGCAAATGGGGAGGTGATAACAAGTAGTGGTGATGTGAGAAGGAGATGGAGTGAGTATTTTGAAGGTTTGTTGAATGTGTTTGATGATAGAGTGGCAGATATAGGGTGTTTTGGTCGAGGTGGTGTGCAAAGTGAGAGGGTTAGGGAAAATGATTTGGTAAACAGAGAAGAGGTAGTAAAAGCTTTGCGGAAGATGAAAGCCGGCAAGGCAGCAGGTTTGGATGGTATTGCAGTGGAATTTATTAAAAAAGGGGGTGACTGTATTGTTGACTGGTTGGTAAGGTTATTTAATGTATGTATGACTCATGGTGAGGTGCCTGAGGATTGGGAATGCGTGCATAGTGCCATTGTACAAAGGCAAAGGGGATAAGAGTGAGTGCTCAAATTACAGAGGTATAAGTTTGTTGAGTATTCCTGGTAAATTATATGGGAGGGTATTGATTGAGAGGGTGAAGGCATGTACAGAGCATCAGATTGGGAAGAGCAGTGTGGTTTCAGAAGTGGTAGAGGATGTGTGGATCAGGTGTTTGCTTTGAAGAATGTATGTGAGAAATACTTAGAAAAGCAAATGGATTTGTATGTAGCATTTATGGATCTGGAGAAGGCATATGATAGAGTTGATAGAGATGCTCTGTGGAAGGTATTAAGAATATATGGTGTGGAGGAAAGTTGTTAGAAGCAGTGAAAAGTTTTTATCGAGGATGTAAGGCATGTGTACGTGTAGGAAGAGAGGAAAGTGATTGGTTCTCAGTGAATGTAGGTTTGCGGCAGGGGTGTGTGATGTCTCCATGGTTGTTTAATTTGTTTATGGATGGGGTTGTTAGGGAGGTAATGCAAGAGTTTTGGAAAGAGGGGCAAGTATGAAGTCTGTTGGGGATGAGAGAGCTTGGGAAGTGAGTCAGTTGTTGTTCGCTGATGATACAGCGCTGGTGGCTGATTCATGTGAGAAACTGCAGAAGCTGGTGACTGAGTTTGGTAAAGTGTGTGGAAGAAGAAAGTTAAGAGTAAATGTGAATAAGAGCAAGGTTATTAGGTACAGTAGGGTTGAGGGTCAAGTCAATTGGGAGGTGAGTTTGAATGGAGAAAAACTGGAGGAAGTGAAGTGTTTTAGATATCTGGGAGTGGATCTGGCAGCGGATGGAAACATGGAAGCGGAAGTGGATCATAGGGTGGGGGAGGGGGCGAAAATTCTGGGGGCCTTGAAGAATGTGTGGAAGTCGAGAACATTATCTCGGAAAGCAAAAATGGGTATGTTTGAAGGAATAGTGGTTCCAACAATGTTGTATGGTTGCGAGGCGTGGGCTATGGATAGAGTTGTGCGCAGGAGGATGGATGTGCTGGAAATGAGATGTTTGAGGACAATGTGTGGTGTGAGGTGGTTTGATCGAGTGAGTAACGTAAGGGTAAGAGAGATGTGTGGAAATAAAAAGAGCGTGGTTGAGAGAGCAGAAGAGGGTGTTTTGAAGTGGTTTGGGCACATGGAGAGAATGAGTGAGGAAAGATTGACCAAGAGGATATATGTGTCGGAGGTGGAGGGAACGAGGAGAAGAGGGAGACCAAATTGGAGGTGGAAAGATGGAGTGAAAAAGATTTTGTGTGATCGGGGCCTGAACATGCAGGAGGGTGAAAGGAGGGCAAGGAATAGAGTGAATTGGAGCGATGTGGTATACCGGGGTTGACGTGCTGTCAGTGGATTGAATCAAGGCATGTGAAGCGTCTGGGGTAAACCATGGAAAGCTGTGTAGGTATGTATATTTGCGTGTGTGGACGTATGTATATACATGTGTATGGGGGGGGGGGTTGGGCCATTTCTTTCGTCTGTTTCCTTGCGCTACCTCGCAAACGCGGGAGACAGCGACAAAGTATAATAAAAAAATATAATATATTATCCCTGGGGGTTGGGGTGAAAGAATACTTCCCACGCATTCCTCGCGTGTCGTAGAAGGCGACTAGAGGGGACAGGAGCGGGGGGCCAGAAATCCTCCCCTCCTTGTATTTTTTACCTTTCTAAAATGGGAAACAGAAGAAGGAGTCACGCAGGGAGTGCTCATCCTCCTCGAAGGCTCAGACTGGGGTGTCTAAATGTGTGTGGATGTAACCAAGATGTGAAAAAAGGAGAGATAGGTAGTATGTTTGAGGAAAGGGACCTGGATGTTTTGGCTCTGAGTGAAACGAAGCTCAAGGGTAAAGGGGAAGAGTGGTTTGGGAATGTCTGGGGAGTAAAGTCAGGGGTTAGTGAGAGGACAAGAGCAAGGGAAGGAGTAGCAGTACTCCTGAAACAGGAGTTGTGGGAGTATGTGATAGAATGTAAGAAAGTAAATTCTCGATTGATATGGGTAAAACTGAAAGTGGATGGAGAGAGATGGGTGATTATTGGTGCATATGCACCTGGGCATGAGAAGAAAGATCATGAGAGGCAAGTGTTTTAGGAGCAGCTGAATGAGTGTGTTAGTGGTTTTGATGCACGAGACCGGGTTATAGTGATGGGTGATTTGAATGCAAAGGTGAGTAACGTGGCAGTTGAGGGAATAATTGGAATACATGGGGTGTTCAGTGTTGTAAATGGAAATGGTGAAGAGCTTGTAGATTTATGTGCTGAAAAAGGACTGATGATTGGGAATACCTGGTTTAAAAAGCGAGATATACATAAGTATACGTATGTAAGTAGGAGAGATGGCCAGAGAGCGTTATTGGATTACGTGTTAATTGACAGGCGCGTGAAAGAGAGACTTTTGGATGTTAATGTGCTGAGAGGTGCAACTGGAGGGATGTCTGATCATTATCTTGTGGAGGCTAAGGTGAAGATTTGTATGGGTTTTCAGA
This sequence comes from Panulirus ornatus, assembly GCF_036320965.1. Lineage (NCBI taxonomy): Eukaryota > Metazoa > Arthropoda > Malacostraca > Decapoda > Palinuridae > Panulirus > Panulirus ornatus. The sequence continues at coordinate 8,757,782 of NC_092272.1, read as the reverse complement.
AAAGAAGAGTGAATGTTGGGGTGAAGAGGGTGGTGAGAGTAAGTGAGCTTGGGAAGGAGACTTGTGTGAGGAAGTACCAGGAGAGACCGAGTACAGAAAGGAAAAAGGTGAGAACAATGGAAGTAAGGGGAGTGGGGGTGGAATTGGATGTATTTAGGGAATCAATGATGGATTGTCTAAAAGATGCTTGTGGCATGAGAAGAGTGGGAGGTGGGTTGATTAGAAAGGGTAGTGAGTGGTGGGATGAAGAAGTAAGATTATTAGTGAAAGAGAAGAGAGAGGCATTTGGATGATTTTTGCAGGGAAAAAATGCAATTGAGTGGGAGATGTATAAAAGAAAGAGGCAGGAGGTCAAGAGAAAGGTGCAAAAGGTGAAAAAGAGGGCAAATGAGAGTTGGGGTGAGAGAGTATCATTAAATTTTAGGGAGAATAAAAAGATGTTCTGGAAGGAGGTAAATAAAGTGCATAAGACAAGGGAGCAAATGGGAACTTCAGTGAAGGGCACACATGGGGAGGTGAAAACAAGTAGTGGTGATGTGAGAAGGAGATGGAGTGAGTATTTTGAAGGTTTGTTGAATGTGTTTGATGATAGAGTGGCAGATATAGGGTGTTTTGGTCGAGGTGGTGTGCAAAGTGAGAGGGTTAGGGAAAATGATTTGGTAAACAGAGAAGAGGTAGTAAAAGCTTTGCGGAAGATGAAAGCCGGCAAGGCAGCAGGTTTGGATGGTATTGCAGTGGAATTTATTAAAAAAGGGGGTGACTGTATTATTGACTGGTTGGTAAGGTTATTTAATGTATGTATGACTCATGGTGAGGTGCCTGAGGATTGGCAGAATGCGTGCATAGTGCCATTGTACAAAGGCAAAGGGGATAAGAGTGAGTGCTCAAATTACAGAGGTATAAGTTTGTTGAGTATTCCTGGTAAATTATATGGGAGGGTATTGATTGAGAGGGTTAAGGCATGTACAGAGCATCAGATTGGGGAAGAGCAGTGTGGTTTCAGAAGTGGTAGAGGATGTGTGGATCAGGTGTTTGCTTTGAAGAATGTATGTGAGAAATACTTAGAAAAGCAAATGGATTTGTATGTAGCATTTATGGATCTGGAAAAGGCATATGATAGAGTTGATAGAGATGCTCTGTGGAAGGTATTAAGAATATATGGTGTGGGAGGCAAGTTGTTAGAAGCAGTTAAAAGTTTTTATTGAGGATGTAAGGCATGTGTACGTGTAGGAAGAGAGGAAAGTGATTGGTTCTGAGTGAATGTAGGTTTGCGGCAGGGGTGTGTGATGTCTCCATGGTTGTTTAATTTGTTTATGGATGGGGTTGTTAGGGAGGTGAATGCAAGAGTTTTGGAAAGAGGGGCAAGTATGAAGTCTGTTGGGGATGAGAGAGCTTGGGAAGTGAGTCAGTTGTTGTTCGCTGATGATACAGTGCTGGTGGCTGATTCATGTGAGAAACTGCAGAAGCTGGTGACTGAGTTTGGTAAAGTGTGTGAAAGAAGAAAGTTAAGAGTAAATGTGAATAAGAGCAAGGTTATTAGGTACAGTAGAGTTGAGGGTCAAGTCAATTGGGAGGTAAGTTTGAATGGAGAAAAACTGGAGGAAGTAAAGTGTTTTAGATATCTGGGAGTGGATCTGGCAGCGGATGGAACCATGGAAGCGGAAGTGGATCATAGGGTGGGGGAGGGGGCGAAAATTCTGGGAGCCTTGAAGAATGTGTGGAAGTCGAGAACATTATCTCGGAAAGCAAAAATGGGTATGTTTGAAGGAATAGTGGTTCCAACAATGTTGTATGGTTGCGAGGCGTGGGCTATGGATAGAGTTGTGCGAAGGAGGATGGATGTGCTGGAAATGAGATGTTTGAGGACAATGTGTGGTGTGAGGTGGTTTGATCGAGTAAGTAACGTAAGGGTAAGAGAGATGTGTGGAAATAAAAAGAGCGTGGTTGAGAGAGCAGAAGAGGGTGTTTTGAAATGGTTCGGGCACATGGAGAGAATGAGTGAGGAAAGATTGACCAAGAGAATATATGTGTCGGAGGTGGAGGGAACGAGGAGAAGAGGGAGACCAAATTGGAGGTGGAAAGATGGAGGGAAAAAGATTTTGTGTGATCGGGGCCTGAACATGCAGGAGGATGAAAGGAGGGCAAGGAATAGAGTGAATTGGAGCGATGTGGTATACCGGGGTTGACGTGCTGTCAGTGGATTGAATCAAGGCATGTGAAGCGTCTGGGGTAAACCATGGAAAGCTGTGTAGGTATGTATATTTGCGTGTGTGGACGTATGTATATACATGTGTATGGGGGTGGGTTGGGCCATTTCTTTCGTCTGTTTCCTTGCGCTACCTTGCAAACATGGGAGACAGCGACAAAGCAAGAAAAAAAACAAAAAAAAAAAATTGAAATGTATAGGTGTGTATATGTGCGTGTGTGGGCATTTATGTGTATACATGTGTATGTGGGTGGGTTGGGCCATTCTTTGTTTCCTTTCGCTACCTTGGTAACGTGGGAGACAGTGACAAAACATGAAGAAAAAAATTGTTTTTAATTATTTTTGTTTGAAGGGTTGTACTTTGTTTTATAGGTGGGAGCTGCCATATCAATGACCTACATCACTGGCCAGCCAATTGTGTTTGTTGGAACAGGCCAGACTTACACAGATCTCCGCAAGCTGGATGCTAAAGCGGTGGTTGATGCACTTATGAAGTGATCCTCAAGGACTGCAGGCTGTGAAGGGTTGGGATTTTGGGCAGGATAATTCATATTAAAGTCATCAGATATTGAGGTGCTTGTTATTTGATTTTGATGATTTGTTAATAAAGCTTTTAGAGAAGAGGACAGAGGTTATTTGCTTTGATTTTGAGCTAATGTGTCTTCTTTTACTGAAAAGTATTCATAGGATTTCAGAACTTTTGTAAAGGAAAAGAAGTGAAATTGTATTGGTACAAAAGTATACTTTTCTTTCCAAAAGGAACTTCATTCATAAAACCAAGGCACTTACAGAACATTCTGATGAATTTGTAACTTAATTGTAATGAATAAAAGGAACATCAGCAAAGTTATCAGTCTTGGCTTAGAGTGTTGTGAAGTTACTAAATTGAGATTTTGTGCCATAAACACAACTGAATTAGTATTTGGTTGAAAACTACAAGCAGATTGACAGTGGAAGGATACAAGATAATTAGGGCAGAAAAATGGTTTGTAAGAATAATGGTAATGTGATAAGGGGTTATTGCACTCCTTAGGAGATTGATTTGGTAACATATGATTTTGGTAACATAGTCATTGGTTTTATGAAGTGATAGGGAATCATTTGGAGTTTTGGAAGAACATTGAACATGCATATATTTGCTTCACTGAACTTTGTAGTTATGAATTTTGCCTGTTAAATGATAATTTTTTTCTTTGAACTCGGCTAATATACAATATGAATTCCTGTAGCAAATCACCATCAGCTGGTATTACTATGATGCCTTTTGTGTATTAATGATGCTGTGTAAACCTCATTTATTTTTACAGAAATTATTAAACATGTTTGGTGGCATTTTTTTGAAAACCTACGAGCCTGTAGTACAGGAATTGGAGTTGATATATATTTTTTGAGATATATCTGACCTCTTATTTATATGTACATATTCATATATATATGGTATTACTGGACTTCATGTGCCTAAAGGTAAACCATGAGTGAAAAGTCACCTTTGGGAGAACAGTCTTGCCAAAGAACTCATTCCAAAGGAGTCCGTCATTTCCCTAGTTTAGTAGTGCTGCCTTGGAACTTTGGAAACTCCTGGAAAAAGAGTTGAGGTAACTCCAGGGCCCTTTTAAGAAAGGAGTCCTAGGGCAATTATGAATAAATGAACATGTATATGATAGTGTAAGAGAGAAGTGTGGTGGTAAGTGCATTCTCACTGAGAAATCTGACAGGGATGTGCTGAAATGGTTTAGATTTAAAGAGAGGATGAGTGAAGAAAGACTGGGTAAGATGTGTAAAAAATTGTGGATGATGGAAGAGGCAAGGGGAACCAAGAAGGAAATGGAAGGATATGGGTAAGAAAAATTTGAGATAATGGAACCTAATCATTCATGAGGGTAAGAGGTGTATGTGGGATAGAATTAATATGATCGCTGTGACTGTAGTACAGGAATTGCCAGTGGACTCAACTAGGACATGTGAAGTGGTCAGTGTAATTCATGGAATCGTCTGTAGGACTTATCTCTGGATGTTGGGCTTTGATGCCAGTACATTATATATAACACCTAGAAAGTGGATGTGTTTTATATAAATGAGGCCCTTGTTCATTTGTTCCTGACACCACCTCACTATTGAGGGAGATGCAGTTACATAAGAAAAATGTATAGTTTTTTGCAACAGCACTAGATCCCTTCCACCTAAACCATTCTGTTGCTGACCACCAACCTTAAGCGGAACTAAAAAATGTACTCCAACCTCAAAGAACTATAACACTGACAAAACACGTAAACACTGAAATGAACGATCAAGAATTAATGACCTCTGTCAAGTTCCCACCAAATTCCTTGAGCCTTAGGGAGAGAAACCTACCCCAGACTGGTCACAGAAAGGAAATATTAACAAATGGGGAATACAGCCATAACTAGCTACCCAGCACCCAAGTGTAGGATGTATATGTCACCACAGAGTACAAAAGGGAGTATGGTTAAAATGCAACTAGTTGTAATGCAGGAAGTATGTGCAGGAACCATAGTCAAATTTAGTACTCAAGTAATAACATTGTTGTTGAAGAATTATAAGGTAAGTAGTTCTAGGTTATGTACTCAACGCATAAGGTGAACACAGAAGGCTAAGTTAACATGTAAGTGTATATGACAATCATATCTTATGTATATACAGTAGAATGAATCACTTAGCCTAACCTTAGCCTACCTAGAATACCCTCCCTTAAATACACAGTCACATGGAGTCCAACACAAAGAAGCTCATGAGGACTCGGGAAGGAGCTGGACAGGCACGTTCAGTCAGCTTGAAGACTAAAATGAGAGTGAAAGCAAGGCCAGGGTGAACCACAACTAACTTCTTAATCAAACTAAGATTGTCTCTTTGCTTTTGGATGCAGTTATGCCCCTGTAATGGCCTTTGGTGCTGCCAAAAGGATTTGAATTAAACCTTCAATTTTACTCCATATTTTTGGATGCCTCCATGCCATTCTTTTGGCCTTTGGTATCCCAGAGGGGCTTTAAAGTAAAATTTCAACTTGTTTCTTTCCCTTTGGATGCCACTATTCCCCTGTAATGGCCTTTGACGCCATGAAAGGGGATTTGAATTAAACCTTTAATTTCTCTCTCTATTTTTGGATGCTGCCACGCCACTCTGCTGACCTTTGCCATCCCCAAAGGGGCTTGCAAGTAAACCTTCACTTTCTGTCTTACCCTTTGGATGCGGCTATGCATCTGTAATGGCCTTTGGCACCGCCAAAGGGGATTTGAATTAAACCTTCAGTTCCCCCTCTTTATTTTTGGATGCCTTCAAGCAATTCTTTTAGCCTTTGGCATCCCCAGAGGGGCTTTAAAGAAAACCTTCCATTTGTCTCTTTAACTTTGGATGCCTCCATGCCCCTGTAATGGCATATACAGTAGAATGAATCACTTAGCCTAACCTTAGCCTACCTAGAATACCCTCCCTTAAATACACAGTCACATGGAGTCCAACACAAAGAAGCTCATGAGGACTCGGGAAGGAGCTGGACAGGCACGTTCAGTCAGCTTGAAGACTAAAATGAGAGTGAAAGCAAGGCCAGGGTGAACCACAACTAATTTCTTAATCAAACTAAGATTGTCTCTTTGCTTTTGGATGCAGTTATGCCCCTGTAATGGCCTTTGGTGCCGGCAAAGAGGATTTGAATTAAACCTTCAATTTCTCTCTTTATTTTTGGATGCTGCCACACCACTCTGTTGGCCTTTGGCACCCACAAAGGGGCTTTAAAGAAAGCTTTCACTTTCTTTCTTTCCCTCTGGATGCTGCTGAGCCCCTGTATTGGCTTTGGCACCGCCAAAGGGGATTTGAATTAAACCTTCAGTTTCCCTCTATATTTTTGGATGCCTTCAAGCCACTCTATTGACCTTTGGCAATCCCCAGAGAGGTTTTAAAGTAAAGCTTCCATTTGTCTCTTTTCATTGTGCTATGCCCCTGTAATGGCCTTTGGCGTTGCCAAAGTGGATTTAAAATAAACCTTCAATTTTTCTCTATATTTTTGGATGCTGCCATGCCACTCTGTTGGCCTTTGGGACCCGCAAAGGGTCGTTAAAGTAAACTTTCAATTTGTCTCTTTCCCTTTGGATGCCGCTATTCCCCTGTAATGGCCTTTGGTGCCACCAAAGGGGATTTAAATTATACCTACAATTTCTCTCTTTATTTATAGATTCCGCCACGCCACAATACTGGCCTTTGGCATCCCCAAAGAGGCTTTAAAACAAACCTTCAATTTATCTCTTTCTCTCTGGATGCAGCTATTCCCCCGTAATGGCATTTGGTGCCGCCAAAGGGGATTTGAATTAAATCTTCGATATCCCTCTATTTTTGGTTGCCGCCACGCCACTCTCTTAGCCTTTGGCATTCCCAAAGGGGCTCTAAGGTAAACCTTCAATCTGTTTTTTTCCCTTTGGAAGCAGCAATTACCCTGTAATAGCCTTTGGCGCCGCCAACGGGGATTTATATTAAACCTTTAATTTCACTCTTTATTTTTGGATGCTGCCACACCACTCTGTTGGCCTTTGCCACCCCTAGAGTGGCTATAAGGTAAACCTTCAATCTGTTTCTTTCCCTTTGGACGCCGTTAGGCCCCTGTAATGGCCTCTGGACCCGCCTCAGAGGATATATATTAAACTTTCAATTTCCCCACTTTATTTTTGGATGCGGCCACGCCACTCTACTGGCCTTTGCCACCCCAAAGGGACTTTAAGGTAAACCTTCATCTGTTTCTTTCCCTTTGCATGTCGCTATGCCCTTTTAATGGCCTTTGGCACCGCCAAAGGTGATTTAAATTAAAGATTCAATTTCGCTCTTTATTTTTGGATGCCTTCAAGCCACTCATTTAGCCTTTGGCAGCCCCAGAGGGGCTTTAAAGTAAACCTTCCATTTGTCTCTGCTTTTGGATGCCGCTATTCCGCTGTTATGGCCTATGGCGCCGCCAAAGGGGATTCAAATTAAATCTTAAATTTTCTCTATATTTTTGGATGCCGCCACGCCGCTCTGCTGGCTTTTGCCATCCCCAAAGGGGCTTTAAAGTAAACCTTCACTTTCTCTCTTACCCTTTGGATGCCGCTATGCCTCTGTAATGGCCTTTGGCGCCGCCAAAGGGGACTTAAACCTCAAATTTCCCTCTATTTTTGGATGCCCTCAAGCCATTCTATTGGCCTTTGGCACCTCCAGAGGTGCTTTAAAGTAAATCTTCCATCTGTCTCTTTGAATTTGGATGCCACTATGACCCTGTAATGGCCTTTGGCGTCACCAAAGGGGATTTAAGTTAAACCTTCAATTTTTCTCTGTATGTTTGGATGCCGCCATGCCACTTTGTTGGCCTTTGGCATCCCCAAAGGGGCTTTAAAGTAAACTTTCAATTTGTCTCTTTCCCTTTGGATGCCGCTGTTCCCCTGTAATGGCCTTTTGCGCCGCCAAAGGGGATTTGAATTAAACCTTCAAGTTCTCTCTATTTTTGGATGCCGCCACGCCACTCTACTGGCCTTTGCCAACCCCAAAGGGGCTTTAAAGTGAACCTACATTTTCTTTCCCTCTGGATGCCGCAATGCCTTTGTAATGGCCTGTGGCGCCGCCAAAAGGGATTTAAGTTAAACCTCCAATTTCCTTCTTTATTTTTGGATGCATTCAAGCCACTCTATTGGCCTTTGGCACCTCCAGAGGAGCTTTAAAGTAAATTTTCCATTTTTTTTTTTTTTGATTTTGGATGCAGCTATGCCCCAGTAATGACTTTTGGCGCCGCCAAAGGGGATTTAAATTAAACCTTTAATTTTTCTCTATATCTTTGGATGCCGCCATGCCACTCTGTTGGCCGCTGGCACCCACAAAGAGGCTTTAAAGTAAACCCTAACATACTTTCTTTCGCTTTGGTTGGCGTAATGCCTCTGCAATGGCGCCGCCAAAGGGGATTTAAATCTTCAATTTCCCTCTTTATTTTTGGATGCCATCAAGCCACTCTATTGGCCTTTGACCCCCCAGGGGGGCTTTAAATTAAACCTATTTGTCTCTTTGCCTTTGGATGCTGCTATGTCCCTATAATGGCCTTTGGTGCCGCCAAAGGGGATTTAAATTAAACCTTTAATTTCTCTATTTTTGGATGCCGCCACGCCACTCTACTGGCCTTTGGCATTCCCAAAGGGGCTTTAAAGTAAACCTTCACTTTCTTTCCCTTTGGATGCCGCTATGCCTCTTTAATGGCCTTTGGCGCCACCAGAGGGGATTTAAATTAAACCTTCAATTTCCCTCTTTATTTTTGGATGTCTTCAAGCCATTCTTTTGGCCTTTGGTATCCCCAGAGGGGCTTTAGATTAAACGTTCCATTTGTCTCTTTCCCTTTGGATGCCGCAATTCCCCTGTAATGGTCTTTGTCGCCGCCAAAGGGGATTTGAATTAACCTTCAATTTCCCTCTTTATTTTTGGATGCCTTCAAGCCACTCTATTGGCCTTTGGCACCCGCAGAGGGGCTTTAAAGTAAACTTACCATTTGTCTCTGCCTTTGGATTCCGCTATTCCCATGGAATGGCCTTTGGCGTCGCCAAAGGGATTTGAAATAAACCTTCAATTTTTCTCCATATTTTTGGATGCCGCCAAGCCACTCTGTTGGCCTTTGGCACCCCCAGAGAGGCTTTAAAGTAAAATTTCAATTTGTCTCTCCCTTTGGATGCTGCTATTCCCTTGTAATGGCTTTTGGTGCCGCCAATGGGGATTTAAATTAAAACTTTAATTTCTCTATTTTTGGATGCCGCCACGCCACTCTGTTGGTTTTTGGCTTCCCAAAGGGGCTTTAAAGTAAACTTTCAATTTGTCTCTCCCTTTGCATTCCGCTATTCCCCTATAATGGCCTTTGGCGCCGCCAAAGGGTATTTAAATTAAACTTTCAATTTCTCTATTTTTGGATGCCGCCACGCCACTCTACTGGCCTTTGGCACCCACAAAGGGGCTTTTAAGATAAACCTTCACTTTCTTTCTCTTTGGATGCCACTATACCCCTGTAATGGCCTTTTGCGCCGCCAAAGGGGATTTAAATTAAACCTTCAGTTTTTCTCATTAATTTTGGATGCCGCCACGCCACTCTACTGGACTTTGGCATCCCCAAAGGGACTTTAAAGTAAACTTTCACCTTCTTTCGCTTTGGATGCCGCAATGCCTCTGCAGTGGCCTTTGGCGCCGCCAAAAGGGATTTAAATTCAACCTTCAGTTTCCCTCTTTATTTTTGGATGCCTTCAAGCCACTCTATTGGCCTTTGGCATCCCCAGAGGGGCTTTGATGTAAACCTTCTGTTTGTCTCTTTGCCTTTGGATGCTGCTATGCCTCTGTAATGGCCTTTGGCGCCGCCAGATGGTATTTGAATTAAACTTTCAATTTCTTTTTATTTATGGATGCCGCCACCGCTGTACTGGCCTTTGCCAACCCCAAAGGGGCTTTAAAGTAAACCTTCACTTTCTTTAGATGCAGCTATGCCCCAGTAATGGTCTTTGGCGCCACTAAAGGGGATTTAGATTAAACCTTCAAATTTTCTCTTATTTTTCGATGCCGCCACGCCACTCTATTGGACTTTGCCACCCCTAAGGGACTTTAAGGTAATCTTTCATCTGTTTCTTTCCCTTTGGATGCCACTATGCTTTGGCGCTGTCAAAGGTGATTTAAATTGAACCTTCAATTTCGCTCTTTATTGTTGGATGCCTTCAAGCCACTCTATTGGCCCTTACCACTCCCCAAAAGGGCTTTAAAGTAAACCTTCACTTTCTTTCTTACGCTTTGGATGCCGCTATGCCCCTGTAATGGCATTTGGCGCCGCCGAAGGGGATTTAGATTAAATCTTCAATTTTCTCTATATTTTTGGCTGCCGTCATACCACTTTTTTGGCCTTTGGCACTCCCAAAGGGGCTTTAAAGTAAACTTTCAATTTGTCTGTTTCCCTTTGGATGCCGCTATTCCCTGTAATGGCCTTTGGCGCCGCCAAAGGGGATTTAAATTAAGCCTTCAATTTCTTTATTTTTGGAAGCCGCCACGCCACTCTGCTGGCCTTTGCTACTCCCCAAAGGGACATTAAAGTAAACCTTCACTTTCTTACGCTTTGGATGCCGCTATACCTCTGTAATGGCTTTGTCGCCGCCAAAGGGACTTGAATTAAACCAATATCCCTCTTTATTTTTGGATGCCTTCAAGCCACTCTATTGGCCTTTGGCGTCCTCAGAGGGCCTTTATAGTAAACCTTCCATTTGTGTCTTTGCCTTTGGATGCCGCTATGCCCCTGTAATGGTCTTTGGCGCTGCCAAAGGGGATTTGAATTAAACCTTCAATTCTCCATATGTTTGGATGCCGCCACGGCACTCTGCTGACCTATGGCATGCCCAAAGTGGCTCTAAAGTAAACTTTCAATTTGTCTCTTTAACTTTGGATGCCGGCATTCCCCAGTAATGGCCGTTGGCGCTGACAAAGGGGATTTAGATTAATCCTTCAATTTCTCTATTTTTGGATGCCACAACGCCACTCTACTGGTCTTTGGCACCCCTAAAGGGGCTTTTAAGGTAAACGTTCACTTTCTTTCATACCCTTTCGATTCTGCTGTGCCTTGGTAATGGCTTTGGCGCCGCCAAAAGGGATTTGAATTAATCCTTCAATTTCCCTATTTATTTTTGGATGCCTTCAAGCCACTCTATTGGCCTTTGGCATCCCCAGGGGGGCTTTAAAGTAAACCTTCCATTTGTCTCTTTGTCTTTAGATGCCGCTTTGCCCCTGTAAAGGCCTTGGGTGCCGCCAAAGGGGATTTGAATTAAACCTCCAATTTCTTTCTGTATTTTTAGATGCCGCCACGCCACTCTGTTGGCCTTTGGCATCCCCAAAGGGGCTTTAAGATAAACTTTCAATTTGTCTCTCCCATTGGGTGCCGCCAAAGGGGATCTAAATTAAACCTTCAGTTTCTTTATTTTTGGATGCCGCCACGCAACTCTACTGGCGTTTAGCACCCCCAAAGGGGCTTTAAAGTAGATCTTCATTTTCTTTCCCTTTTGATGCCGCTATGCCTCTGTCATGGCCTTTGACGCCGCCAAAGGGGATTTAGATTAAATCTTTCAATTTATCTCTTTCATTTTGGATGCCGCCACGCCACTCTCCTGGCCTTTGCCACTCCCAAAGGGGCATTAAAGTAAACCTTCACTTTCTCTTTCCCTTTGGTTGCCGCTATGCCTCTGTAATGGCCCTTGGCGCCACCAAAGGGGATTTAAATTCAACCTCAAATTTCCCTATTTTTGGATGCCTTCAAGCCACTCTGTTGGCCTTTGGCATCCCCAAAGATGCTTTGAAATAAACCTCTTTGTATCTTTGTCTTTGGATGCCGCTATGCCTCTGTAATGGCCTTTGGCTCCGCCAAAAAGGGGTTTAAATTAAACCTATTTCCCTCTTTATTTTTGGACGTCTTCAAGCCACTCTGTTGGCCTTTAGCACCCCAGAGGGACTTTAAAGTAAACGTTTCATTTCTCTCTTTGCCTTTGGATGCCGCTATGCCCCTGTAATGGTCTTTGGCACCGCTAAAGGGGATTTAAATTCAACCTTCAATTTTTCTATATATTTTTGGATGCCGCCATGCCATTCTGTTAGCCTTTGGCATCCTCAAAGGGGCTTTAAAGTAAACTTTCAATTTGTCTCTTTCGCTTTGGATGCCGCTATGCCTCTGCAATGGTCTTTGGCGCCGCCAAAGGGGATTTAAATTTAACCTTCAAATTTCCCTCTCATTTTGGATGCCTTCAAGCCACTCTATTGGCCTTTGGCATCCCTAGAGGGGCTTTAAAGTAAACCTTCAATTTGTCTCTTTGCCTTTGGATGCCGCTATGCCCCTGTAATGGCCCTTGGCGCCGCCAAAGGGGATTTAGATTAAACCTTTGATTTCTCCCTTTATTTTTGGATGCCGCCATGCCACTCTACTGGCCTTTGCCACCCCAAAGGGGCTTTAAAGTAAACCTTCACTTTCCCTGTGGATACTGCTATTCCCCTGTAATGGCCTTTGGCGCCGCCAAAGGGGATTTAAATTAAACCTTCAACTTCCCTCTTTATTTTTCGATGTCTTAAAGCCACTCTATTGGCCTTTGGCATCCCTAGAGTGGCTTTAAAATGAACGTTCCGTTTGTCTCTTTGCCTTTCGATGCCGCTATGCCCGTGTAATGATCTTTGTCGCCGCCAAAGGGGATTTAGATTAAACCTTCAATTTTTCTATATATTTTTCGATGCCGCCATGCCACTGTATTGGTCTTTGGCAACCCTAAAGGGGCTTTAAAGTAAACTTTCAATATGTCTCTTTCCCTTTCGATGCCGCAATTCCCCTGTAATGGCGCCTCCAAAGGGGATTTAAATGAAATCTATTTTACTCTATAATTTTGGATGCAGTCATGCCACTCTACTGGACCTTGCCACCCCCAAAGTGGCTATAAGGTAAACCTTCAATCCGTTTCATTCCCCTTGGACGCCGTTGGCCCCCTGTAATGGCCTCTTGCGCCGCTAAAGGGAATTTATATTAGACCTTCAAATTTCCTCTATATTTTCAGATGCCGCCACGACACTCTATCGGCCTTTTCCACCCCGAAAGGGACTTTAAGGTAAACCTTCAATCTGTTTCTTTCCCTCTGGATGCCACTGTGCTCCTTTAATGGCCTTTGGCGCCGCCAAAGGAGATTCAAATTAATCCTTCAATTTCACTTTATTTTTGGATGCCTTGAAGCCACTCAATTGGCCTTTGGCACCCTCAGGGGGCTTTAAAGTAAACCCTCCTTTTGTGTCTTTGCTTTTGGATGCCACCATGCCCCTGTAATGGCCTTTGGCGCCGCCAAAGGGGATTTAAATTAAACCTTCAATTTTTTCTATATTTTTGGATGCCGACGTGCCACTCTTTTGGCCTTTGGCATTCCCAAAGGGGGTAAAGTAAACTTTGAATTTGTCTCTTTCCCTCTGAATGCCGCTATTCTTCTATAATTGCCTTTTGGCTCCGCCAAAGGGGATATGAATTAAACCTTCAATTTACTTATTTTTTTGGATGCCCCCATGCCACTCTGTTGTCCTTTGGCACTCCGAAAGGGGCTTTAAAGTAAACCTTCACTTCCTTTCCCTTTGGATGCCACTGTGCATTTGTAATGGCTTTGGCACCGCCAAAGGGGATTTAGATTTAACCTTCAATTTCTCTATTTTTGGATGCCTTCAAGCCACCCTATTGGCCTTTGGCATCCCCAAAGGGGCTTTAAAGTAAACTTTCAATTTGTCTCTTTCCCTATAGATGCCGCTATGCCCCTGTAATGGCTTTGGCGCCTCCAAAGGGGATTTAGATTAAATCTTCAAATTCTGTCTTCATTTTTGGACGCCCCCATGCCACTCTACTGGCCTTTGGCATCCCCAAAGGGGCTTTAAAGTAAACTTTCAATTTGTCTCTTCCCCTATAGATGCCGCTATTCCCCTGTAATGGCCTTTGTTTCCGTCAAAGGGGATTTAAATGAAACCTTCAGTTTCTCTCTTGGATGCCGCCACACCACTCTACTGGCCTTTGCCACCTCCAAAGGGGATTTAAATTAAACCTTCACTTTCTTTCCTTTTGCGTTCCGCTTTGCCTCTGTAATGGCCTTTGGCGCCGCTAAAGGGTTTTTGAATTAAACCTTAGATATCCCTCATTAATTTTGTGTGACTTCAAGCCACTCTATTGGCCTTTGGCACCCCCAGAGGGGCTTTAAAGTAAACCTTCCATTTGTCTTTTGTCCTTTGGATGCCACTATGCTTTTTGATGGCCTTTGGCGCTGCCAAAGGGAATTTCAATGAAACCTTCAATTTTTCTATATATTTCTGAATGCCTCCATGCCACTCTGTTGCCTTTGGTACCCCCAAAGGGGCTTTAAAGTAAACTTTCAATTTGTCTCTTTCCCTTTGGATGCCGCTATTCCCGTGTAATGGCCTTTGGCGCTGCCAAAAGGGATTTAGATTAAACCTTCAATTTCTCTCTATATTTTTGGATGCCGCCATGCCACTCTGTTGGCCTTTGGCACCCCCAAAGGGACTTTAAACTAAACTTTCAATTTGTGTTTTTCCCTTTGGATGCCGCTATGCCCCTGTAATGGCGTTTTGGCGCCGCCAAAGGGTATTTATATCAAACCTTCAATTTCTCTCATTATTTTTGAATGCCGCCACGCCATGGACTTTGGCACCCCCAAATGGGCATTAGAATAAACCTTCACTTTCTTTCGTTTTGGATTCCGCTATGACTCTGTAATGGCGTTTGGCGCCACCAAAGGGGATTTAAATTAAACCTTCAATTTACCTCTTTATTTTTGGATGACTTCAAGCCACTGTATTGGCCTTTGGTACTCCCAGAGGGGCTTCAAAGTAAACCTTCGATTTGTCTCTTTGCCTTTGGATGCCGCTATTCCCCTGTATTGGCATTTGGCGCCGCCAAAGGGGATTTTAATTAAACCTTCAATTTTTCTCTTTGATTTTAGATGCCGCCATGCCACTCTGTTGGCCGTTGGCACCGCCAAAGGGGCTTTAAAGTAAACTTTCAATTTGTTTCTTTCCCTTTGGATGCCGCTATTCCCCTGTCATGGTCTTTGGCGACGCCAAAGAGGTATTTAATTAAATCTTCAATTTCACTCAATTTTTGGATGCCGTCATGCCACTTTGTTGGCCTTTAGCACCCCCAAAAGGGCTTTGAAGTAGACTTTCAATTTGTCTCTCTACCTTTGGATGCTGCTATTCCCCTGTAATGGCCTTTGGCGCCGCCAAAGGGGATTTGAATTAAACCTTCAATTTCTCTATTTTTGGATGCCACCATGCTACTCTTTTGGCCTTTGGCACTGCCAAAGGGACTTTAAAGTAAACATTCAATTTGTCACTCAATTTAGATGCCGCTATTCTCCTTTAATGGCCTTTGGCGCCGCCAAAGGGGATCTAAATTAAACCTTCAATTTCTCTCTTTATTTCTGGATGCCGCCACGAAACTCTACTGGCCTTTGGCACCCACAAAGGAGCTTTAGAATTAACCTTCAGTATCTCTCTTTCCCTTTGGAGGCCGCTATGCCCCTGTAATGGCCTTTTGCGCCGGCAAAGGGGATCTAAATTAAACTTTCAATTTCTTTCATTATTTTTGGATGCCGCCACGCCACTCCACTGGACTTTGGCATCCCCAAACGGGCTTTAAAGTAAACCTTCCCTTTCTTTCTTATTCTATGGATGCCGCTATGACTCTGTAATGGCCTTTGAGGCCGACAAAGGAGATTTATGTGAAACCTTCAATTTTCTACTTTATTTTTGGAGTCCTTCAAGCCACTCTATTGGCCTCTGGCACCCCTAGAGGGTTTTTAAAGTAAACCTTCCCTATGTGTCTTTGCCATTGGATGTCGCTATGCCCCTGCAATGGCCTTTGGTGCCGCCAGAGGGGATTTAAATTAAACCTTCAATTTCTTTCTATTTTTGGATGACTTCAAGCCCCTCTTTTGTCCTTTGGCACCCTCAGAGGGGCTTTAAAGGAAACTTTCCATTTGTGTCTTTGCCTTTGGATGCCGCCATGCCACTCTGTTGGCCTTTGGCAACCCCAAATGGGCTCTAAAGTAGACTTTCAATTTTCCTGTCCCTTTGGATGCCGCTAATCCTTTGTAATGACTTTTGGCGCCGCCAAAGGGGATTTAGATTAATCCTTCAATTTCTCTATTTATTTTTGGATGTCACCATGGCACTCTGTTTGCCTTTTGCCCTGCCAAAGGGACTTTAAAGTAAACATTTAATTTGTCTCTCCGTTTTGATGCCGCTAATCTCCTGTAATGGCCTTTGGCGCCGCCAAAGGTGATTTGAATTAAACCTTCAATTTCTCTCTTTATTTTTGGATCCCGCCACGAAACTTTACTGGCCTTTTGCACCCATAAAGCCACTCTATTGGCCTTTGGCACCCCCAGAGGGGCTTTAAAGTAAACCTTCCATTTGTCTCTTTGCCTTTGCATGCCGCTATAACCTTGTAACGGCCTTTGGTGCCGCCAAAGGGGATTTGAATTAAACCTTCATTTTTTCTCTATTTTTGGATTCCTTCAAGCCATTCTGTTGGCCTTCGGCACCTCCAAAGTGGCTTTAAAGTAATCCTTCCGTTTGCCTCTTTGCCTTTGGATGCCGCTATTCCCTGCAATGGCCTTTGTCAACGCCAAAGGGGATTGAAATTAAAACCTCAATTTTTCTCTATATTTTTGGATGCCATTCTTTTGGCTTTTGGCAACCACAAAGGAGTTTTAAAGTAAACTTTTAATTGGTCTCTTTCCCTTTAGATGCCGCTATTCCTCTTCAATGACCTTTGGCGCCGCCAAAGGGGATTTGAATTAAACTTTCAATTGTTCTCTAAAGTTTTGGAATGCCGCCATGCCACTCTGTTTTCCTATGGCACCCCCAAAGGGACTTTAAAGTAAACTTCCAATTTGTCTCTTTCCCTCTGGATGCCGCTATTCCCTGTAATGGCCTTTGGCGCCGCCAAAGGGGATTGAAATTAAACCTTCAATTTCTCTCTTTATTTTTGAATGGCGCCACGCCACTCTCCTGGCCTTTCCTATCCGCAAAGGGGCTTTAAAGTTAACCTTCACTTTCTCTCTTTCCCTTTGGATGCCGCTATGCCTCTGTAATGGCCTTTGGCGGCGCCAAAGGGGATGTAAATTAAACCTTCAATTTCCCTCTATTTTTGGATGCCTTCAAGCCACTCTGTTGGCCTTTGGCACTCCAGAGGGGCTTTAAAGTATACCTTCTATTTGTCTCTTTGCTTTTCGCTTCCTTTATGCCCCTGTAAAGACCTTTGGCATAGCCAAAAGGAATTCAAATTAAACCTTCAATTTCTCTCTTTAATATTGGACGGTGCCACGCCACTCTACTGGCCTTTGGCACCCCCAAAGGCGTTTTAGATTAAAACTTCACTTTCTCTCTTTCCCTTTGGATGCCGCTATGAACCTGTAATGGCCTTTGGCGACGCCAAATGGGATTTGAATGAAACCTTGAATTTCTTTATTTTTGGATTCCGCCCGGCCACTTTACTGGCCTTTGGCAACCCCAAAGGGGCGTTAAAGTAAACCTTCAATTTACCTCTTTGCCTCTGGATGCAGCTATTCCCCTGTAATGGCATTTGGCGCTGCCAAATGCGATTTAAATTAAATCTTCAATTTCCCTCTTTATTTTTGGTTGCCGAAACGCCACTCTGTTAGACTTTGGCACCCTCAAAGGAGCTTTAAGGTATACACCTTCAATCTGTTTCTTTCCCTTTGGAAGCCGCAATGACCTGTAATAGCTTTTGGCACCTCCAAAGGGGATTTATATTAAACTTTTAATTTCCCTCTTTATTTTTGGTTGCCGCTACACCACTCTATTGGCCTTTGGCATCCCCAAAGGGGCTTTAAGGTAAACATTCAATCTGTTTCTTTCCCTTTGGATGCCTCTATGCCCCCTTAGTGGCCTTTGGCGCCGCCAAAGGGGATTTATATTAAACCTTCAGTTTCGCTCTTTATTTTTGGATGCCTTCAAGCCACTTTATTGGCCTTTGGCAAACCCAAAGGGGCTTTAAAGTAAACTTTCACTTTATTTCTTTCCCTTTGGATGCCGCTATGCCTCTGTAAAGGCCTTTGGCGTCGCCAGAGGGGATTTAAATTAACCTTCACTTTCTCTTTAATTTTGGATTCCGCCACGCAACTCTACTGGCGTTTGGCACCCCACAAAGTGGCTTTAAAGTAAACCTTCAATTTTTCTCTTTCCCTCTGGATGCAGTTATTCTCCTGTAATGTCCTTTGACGCCGCCAAATGGGATTTAGATTAAACCTTAAATTTCCCTCTATTTTTGGTTGACGCCAAGCCTCTCTCTTAGCGTTTGGCACCCCGAAAGGGGCCTTAAGGTAAACCTTCAATCTGTTTCTTTCACTTTGGACGTCGCTATGTCCCTGTAATGGCCTTTAGCTCCGTCAAAGGGAATTTATATTAATTCTTCATTCTCACTCTTTAGTTTTGGATACCTTCAAGCCACTGTATTGGTCTTTGGCACCCCCAGAGTGGCTTGAAAGTAAACTTTCCATTTGTCTCTTTGACTCAGGATGCTGTTATTCCCCTGTAATGGCATTTGGCGCTTCCAAAGGGGATTTAAATTGAACTTTCAATTTCTCTCATTATTTTTGGATGCCGCCACGCCACTCTATTGTCCTTTGGCACCCCTAAAGAGGTTTTAAAGTAAACCCTCAATTTGTCTCTTTCTCTCTGGTAGCTGCTAAGCACCTGTAATGCCCTTTGGTGCCGCCAAAGGGGCTTTATATTCAACCTTCAATTTCCCTCTTTATTTTAGAATGACGCCACGCCACTCTAATGGCCTTTAGCACTCACAAAGGGGTTTTAAGGTAAACCTTCAATCTGTTTCTTTCCCTTTCGTCTCCGATATGCCCCTGTAATGGTCTTTGGCTCCGCCAAAGGGGATTTATATTGAACCTTTAATTTCCCTCTTTATTTTTGGATGTCACCAAGCCACTCTATTGGCCTTTGCCACCCCACAAGGGGCTTTAAGATGAAATATACATATGTTTCTTTCCCTTTGGATGCCACTATGCCCCTGTAATGCCCTTTAGCGCCGCCAAAGGGGATTTAAATTAAACCTTCAATTTCACTTTCGTATTGGATGTCTTCAAGTTACTCTATTGGCCTTTGGCACCCCGAGTGGGGCTTCAAAGTATACTTTCCATTTGTCTCTTTGCCTTTGGATGCCACTATACGCTTGTATTCGCCTTTGGCGCCGCCAAAGGGGATTTAAGTTAAACCTTCAATTTTTCTGTATATTTTTGGATACCACCATGCTACTCTGTTGGCCTTTGTCACCCCCAAAGGGGCTTTAAAGTAAACTTTCCATTTGTCTCTTTGCCTTAGGATGCCGTTATACCCCTGTAATGGCCTTTGGCGCTTCCAAAGGGGATTTAGATTGAACCTTCAATTTCTCTAATTTTGGATGCCGCCACGCCACTCTACTGGCCTTTAGCACCCCTAAAGGGGCTTTAAAGTAAGCCTTCACTTTCCTTCTTTCCCTATGGATGTCGGTATCCCCTGTAATGGTCTTTGGCGCCGCCAAAGGAGATTCAAATTAAACCTTCAATATGGCGCCGCCAAAGGAGATTCAAATTAAACCTTCAATTTCTCTCTTTATTTTTGGATTCCTCTTCGCCACTCTACTGGCCTTAGCATACCCAAAGGGACTTTAAAGTAAACCTTCAATTTATCTCTTTCCCTCTCGATGCAGCTATTTCCCTGTAATGGTCTTTGGCGCCGCCAAAGGGGATTGAAGTTAAACCTTTAATTTCCCTCTTTATTTTTGGTTGCCGCCAAGCCACTCTGTTAGCGTTTGGCACCCCGAAAGGGGCTTTGAGGTAAACCTTCAATCTGTTTCTTTCCCTTTGAATGCCACTATACCCCTGTAATGGCCTTTGACGCCACCAAAGGGGATTTAAATCAAACCTTCAATTTCCCTCTTTATCTTTGGATGCCACCACGCCACTCTATTGGCCTTTGCCACTCCCAAAGGGGTTATAAAGTAAACCTTCAATCTGTTTCTTTCCCCTTGGACGCCGCTATGCCTCTGTAATGGCCTTTTGCGCCGCCAAAGTGAATTTAAAACTTTAATTTTACTCTTTATTTTTGGATGCCGCCACATCACTCTATTGGCCTTTGGCACACCCAAAAGGGTTTAAAGTAAAAACCTTTTATTTGTCTCTTTCCCTCTGGATGCCGTCATTCCCCTACAATCTCCTTTGGCGCCGCCAAAGGGGCTTTAAATCAAAGTTTCAATATCCCTCTTTATTTTTGGACGCCGCCACACCACTCTGTTTGCCTTTGGCACCCCTAAATGGGCTTTACAGTAAACCTTTCATTTGTCTCTTTGCCTTTGGATGCCGTTATGCCCCTGTAATTACCTTTGGCGCCGCTAAAGGGGATTTAGATTAAACCTTCAATTTTTCTCTTTATTTTTGGATGCCTCCACGCCACTCTGTTGTCCCTTTGCATCCCCAAAGGGGTTTTAAAGTAAACATTCAATTTGTCTCTTTCCCTCTGGATGCCGCTATGCCCCTGTAACGGCCTTTGGCTACGTCAAAAGTGCTTTAGATTAAACCTTCAAAATCCCTCATTATTTTTGGATGTCGCCAAGCCACTCTGTTGTCCTTTGGCATCCTCATAGTGGCTTTAAAGTAAAGCTTCAATTTGTCTCTTTCCTTCTGGGTGCCGTTATGGCCCTATAATGTCCTTTAGCGCTACCAAAGGGGCTTTGAATTAAATCTTCAATTTCCCTCTTTATTTTTGGATGCCGCCACGCCACTCTATTGATGTTTGGCACCCCTAAAGGGGCTTTAAAGTAAACAGTCAATTTGTCTCTTTCCTTTTGGATGCCGCTATGCCCCTTTAATGGCTTTTGGCGCCACCAAAGAGGCTTTGAATTAAACCTTCAATTTCCCTCTTATTTTTGGATGCCGCCACGCCACACTATTAGCCTTTGGCACCCCTGAAGGATTTTAAAGTAAACCTTCAATTTCTGTTATCTTGTTTCGTCTTTGCTCATTTGTTTGGAAGATCCTATACTCCGCTTTAAAAAAAAGATGTGAAATATTAATTGACTCAGCATAGTACTGCCTGTGTTTTCATTTTTAACTAGTATGACTGATCATATTTACATGTAAATAGAAATACTCTTGCATATCAGGTTGTTATACTTTGAAAGAATTTTCTGGATTTGTAAGAATTGATAACTATTTTACATCCATGTACATTACTTTTGAAATCTTTAAAGACTGATGTATCACTGTCTGTGTGTATATTTTAAGCAGAATTATGACTGCTTGTGTTACATATGAATTTCAATATGCTTGCATGTCAGACAGTTACACTTTGATATCCTATTTTGTATACAATACTGCATGCATGTGTATACGCATGTACATACAGTCTATCTCATGGTGCAAAATGTATGTTCTGATATATATATATATATATATATATATATATATATATATATATATATATATATATATATATATATATATATATATATATTTTTTTTTTTATACTTTGTCGCTGTCTCCCGCGTTTGCGAGGTAGCGCAAGGAAACAGACGAAAGAAATGGCCCAACCCCCCCCCATACACATGTATATACACACGTCCACACACGCAAATATACATACCTACACAGCTTTCCATGGTTTACCCCAGACGCTTCACATGCCTTGATTCAATCCACTGACAGCACGTCAACCCCGGTATACCACATCGCTCCAATTCACTCTATTCCTTGCCCTCCTTTCACCCTCCTGCATGTTCAGGCCCCGATCACACAAAATCTTTTTCACTCCATCTTTCCACCTCCAATTTGGTCTCCCTCTTCTTCTTGCTCCCTCCACCTCCGACACATATATCCTCTT
Organism: Panulirus ornatus; assembly: GCF_036320965.1. Lineage (NCBI taxonomy): Eukaryota > Metazoa > Arthropoda > Malacostraca > Decapoda > Palinuridae > Panulirus > Panulirus ornatus. The sequence goes on along the minus strand of NC_092272.1, from coordinate 8,736,130 downwards.
GGTCAATCTTTCCTCACTCATCCTCTCCATGTGCCCAAACCACTTCAAAACACCCTCTTCTGCTCTCTCAACCACGCTCTTTTTATTTCCACACATCTCTCTTACCCTTACGTTACTCACTCGATCAAACCACCTCACACCACACATTGTCCTCAAACATCTCATTTCCAGCACCTCCATCCTCCTGCGCACAACTCTATCCATAGCCCACGCCTCGCAACCATACAACATTGTTGGAACCACTATTCCTTCAAACATACCCATTTTTGCTTTCCGAGATAATGTTCTCGACTTCCACACATTCTTCAAGGCTCCCAGAATTTTCGCCCCCTCCCCCACCCTATGATCCACTTCCGCTTCCATGGTTCCATCCGCTGCCAGATCCACTCCCAGATATCTAAAACACCTCACTTCCTCCAGTTTTTCTCCATTCAAACTCACCTCCCAACCGACTTGACCCTCAACCCTACTGTATCTAATAACCTTGCTCTTATTCACATTTACTCTTAACTTTCTTCTTCCACACACTTTACCAAACTCAGTCACCAGCTTCTGCAGTTTCTCACATGAATCAGCCACCAGCGTTGTATCATCAGCGAACAACAACTGACTCACTTCCCAAGCTCTCTCATCCCCAACAGACTTCATACTTGCCCCTCTTTCCAAAACTCTTGCATTCACCTCCCTAACAACCCCATCCATAAACAAATTAAACAACCATGGAGACATCACACACCCCTGCCGCAAACCTACATTCACTGAGAACCAATCACTTTCCTCTCTTCCTACACGTACACATGCCTTACATCCTCGATAAAAACTTGTGTTTTTATATATATATATATATATATATATATATATATATATATATATATATATATATATATATATATATATATATATATGTATATATATATATATATATATATATATATATATATATATATATATATATATATATATATATATATATATTCCTATGAGTCCACGGGGCAAATGAAACACGAAAAGTTCCAAGTGCACTTTCGTGTAATAATCACATGTTTTACCAAATGGCGTCCTAGCTTCGTCTCTTCGATGTATATCAACTGACTGTTATATTCCTCTCTTGTGTCTCCCCTGATGATGTGATTATTACACGAAAGTGCACTTGGGAACTTAACTTTTCGTGTTTCATTTTCCCCGTGGACTCATAGGAATATCTTGATCACGCGCAAAATTGTGATCCTTTCCAACATATATATATATATATATATATATATATATATATATATATATATATATATATATATATATATATATATATATATTTTTTTTTTTTATACGATTCGCCATTTCCCGCATTTGCGAGGTAGCGTTAAGAACAGAGGACTGGGCCTTAGAGGGAAAATCCTCACCTGGCCCCCTTCTCTGTTCCTTCTTTTGGAAAATTAAAAAAAAACGAGAGGGGAGGATTTCCAGCCACCCGCTCCCTCCCCTTTTAGTCGCCTTCTACGACACGCAGGGAATACGTGGGAAGTATTCTTTCTCCCCTATCCCCAGGGATATATATATATATATATATATATATATATATATATATATATATATATATATATATATATATATATATATATATATATCATTATCATTAAACTTGATCACTGCTTCTCCCGTCAGCGAGGTAGTGCCAGGAAACAGACGAAGAATGGTCCATCAACTCATATACACATATATATACATAAATGCCTATACACAAACATATACATACACATACACAGACATATATATACACAAGTACATATTCATACTAGTTTGCCTTCATCCATTCCTGGCATCATTCCACCCACAGGAAACAGCACCGCTAACCCGTTTCAGCATGGTAGCACCAGGAAAACAGACAAAAAAGGCTACATTTGTTCACACTCAGTCTCTAATTGTCATGTTGATTGCCACTTCCTGCGTTAGCGAGACATCGCCAGGAAACAGACGATGAAAGGCACATCCACTTGCATACACATATATATAATTATATGCACATACATGTACATTTGTATACATATATATACAAATGTACATATTCATTTGTTTGCCTTCATCCATTCCCGGCAACACAGGAAATATATATATATATATATATATTTTTCTTTTTCTTTTAAACTTCGCCATTTCCCGCGTTAGCGAGGTAGCGTTAAGAACAGAGGACTGGGCCTTTTTTGGAATATCCTCACCTGGCCCCACTCTGTTCCTTCTTTTGGAAAATTAAAAAAAAAAAAAAAAACGAGAGGGGAGGATTTCCAGCCCCCCGCTCTCTCCCTTTTAGTCGCCTTCTACGACACGCAGGGAATGCGTGGGAAGTATTCTTAATCCCCTATCCCCAGGGATTATATATATATATATATATATATATATATATATATATATATATATATATATATATATATATATATATATATGTGTGTGTGTGTGTGTGTGTGTATTTTTTCATACATATTCGCCATTTCCCATGCTAGTGAGGCAGCAGTGAGAACAGAGGACTGAGCCTCAATTGGCCTCCTTTTCAGTTCCTTCTTTTGGAAAATAAAAAACAGGAGAGGAGGATTTTCAGCCTCTGCTCCCTCCCCTTTTATTTCCACACATCTCTCTTACCCTTTTGTTAATTCCCGGCACACAGGAAACAGCATAGCCACCTGTATCAGCAAGGTAACGCCCAGAAAAAACATACAAAAAAGCCACATTTGTTCACACAGTCTCCAGCTGTCGTGTAATGCACCGAAACCACAGCCTCCCTATCCACATCCAGGCACCACATGATTTACCACAGATATTTCACATGCTCTAGTTCAGTCCACTGACAGCATGTCGACCCTGATATACATCATTCCAATTCATTCTATTCTTTGCAAGCCTCTCACCCTATACTAGGGTCGACATGTTGTATATGGCCTGAATCAACACATGTGAATTTGCTGGTGGATACTATGGAAAGGCCTGTGGGCCCTGGCTGTGGATAGAGGGCTGCGGTTTTGGTGCAATGTGCATGACAGAGAATTAATGTGAGCAAATATTGCCTTTCTACATCTGTTACTGGCACTTCCTCTCTAACGCAAGAAACAGCAATCAAGTATGAAATATATATTCTCTTTTATTTTACTTAATCGCTGTCTCCCGCATCAGCGAGGTAGCGCAAGGAAAGATGAAATAATGGCCCAACCCACCCATATACACATGTACATACATAAATATATACATACACAAACATATACATATATACACATATACATATTCATACTTGCTGCCTTCATCTATGCCCGTCGCCACCCCATCACACATGGAATAGCATCCCCCCCAAATAAAAAGGCAGCTCTGGGAAAAGACAAAAAAGGCCACATTTGTTCACATTCAGTCTCTAGCTGTCATGTGTAATGCACCAAAACCACAGCTCCCTTTCCACATCCAGGCCCCACATATATATTGTTGCTCTTTCCCACACAGAAAGGGCAGCAGAGTTCAACTTTTAAAAATCAAATGATTACCACTTAATGATGGAAACTGAAAACCACTATCTCTGGAAACATGAAGCTAAGAAAAACTGAACCTTGGAGAGTTTATGGTTGGTTTTGGTGAAGCCTGGGTGTGAGTGGCCTTGGGTTACAAGTAACTAGTTTATGACAATAATGATGTTAAACTATACTGCAAGTATCATTATTATGTTTTGTTGGGCAGGTGTCAAGTGCTTGTGGTTGTGAAGCAGCCAGTAACTGTTCTGAAGACCTTGCAGTTTTATTATGTTTGCTTTCGACAGGTTTGTTGACTAAGCAAGGAAAGCATAGTTTACAATGCTGTGGATAAACAGCTTGTAAAGGATGTGAAGGGATTCTTTACCCTTTCCAAAACCAATACCAGTAAGTGTTGTAACAGCATTTGTTTCTAGCGTTTGTGTTAGTGTCTACATTATGGGAATTGAACGTCACACACGTCATATATACTCAATATGGTGGGAGTTCAACTGAATGGTAATGATAAGCCTATTCAGGGTTATAGGAGGGTGTAGATTGGATTTTTTACTTTCCAAGATGAAGAGAGTAATGGTGATTTTCTGCTGGGATACAGTCACATTAATGTGATTTTCTGCTGGGATACAGTCATTAGTCTGAATAAGCCAGTGTTCTAATTGTAACATGATTTTGCATGTCTGTTGTTGCTTAATTTGTGTCTGGGTGTTGTGACATATTTTTGGGTTATCTCCTCATCAGAGGACCTTCACAGTGTGGCCTGTGCAAGGACAAATATAAAGAAACTGAAGAAGGTTGAACAACTGCACAACTGCTCGTTGGGGAAATTCATCATGGAGTATACATGTGAGACCATCATCAATGACACTGGTCTGACGGCCCATTCTTAAACCACTTAACCTTTTTTTTTTTGTGGGGGTAGTGTCAAGTATCTTTATTGTGAAGATGTGTCGAGTAACATTGTTTAATGCTTTGTTTATATCTTTTGCCACTAGTACAGCATGAGAAAAGGTGTGTGGTTGTTTGAAGCCATCCACAATGTGTTGTATGACGTCCATTTGCAATGCAGTGACTGGGTCTAAAACCATACTGTGGGTGAGAGGGACATCTTGTTGGAGTCTTGTGGATAAGAGAAGGGGAAGCTTGGGGGTTTGGAGGGTTTAAGGATGGGTTACATTTTCCAATGTTTCCAGAAGTTTGGTATTTTGTTGTGTTGCCATTAGTTAAAGACATCTAAGTGTTTGTATCACTTTTGTGCCAAATGTTTTCCGTGGATGTTTGATACGTTATCTGGCGAATGTCAGTGGGTGTGAAGGGTAGGTGAAGTGGGTATTATAGCAGAGTTTGTACATTTTTTCATGACTCCTGTTCTGGGCTAATTCTTTATCAGTTTATCAATTGTGTTTCTGTTTGTTGGGAGAGGGAATTTTGTTATTTTGGCTTCCAAGTGGTTCATGATTGGTGAACGGAGAGATATGGGATGAACAGATTTTCTTTGTCACCAGCGTTGGTTGCTGTTGGTTTTGTGGTACATAGTGTCAATCAAACAAGCTAGTTTGTTATTTTCCAATGATAAGGTTACTGTAGTATTGTTTAGAGGTTTTACTTTGTTATATGGTCTCTGCTGATGGCAAGCGGTTTTATTTGAGCACTGCTGTTAGCCTTTAAAGGCCTGCAATTTGGTTGAAGTGTGGGTTATATTTCTTTCTATATCACTGTGGTATGTACTTTTTGCTGACTTGTTTGGTGCTGATAAAGTGTGATTTGGCATAATATGGGGATGAGTGGGAAGTTATCAAAGATGTAGCATTAAAGTTTGGATTCCATGTAATGTGATGAATATTGCTCCATCTGCTGTCCAACAGTTTATATGACTTTTGATGGTTGTGTGCGTTGGATGAGTTAAAGTGATAACTGGATGGGTAACTGGTCAAACTCAAGTTCATGGGGAGTGCTCTGGGTGGTCCTTGTGTGCCGTGCCAACAGAAATAACTAGTGAGGTTCACTACTGCAGTGGTGGTTTGGAAGTCAGTGTGGTTTGTTACATAAATTAAGGATGTCAAACGCATACAGATGATTTGTATGTAGAGCACTTCTGCAATGTTAGTTGGGAGTGTTCATCCATGCAGGATGGTGGGCAATGAAATCTCCACATAAATGGGTGACGTATGTGTTTGTTTGGTTCTGAAGTTTGGGCAAGTGGAGGGGGAATTATGTAGGTGATAACTACTGGCATTTTGTACACAAACAAAATCTTTCTCCTTGTCATACATAACATATATATATATATATATATATATATATATATATATATATATATATATATATATATTTTTTTTTTTTTTTTTTTTTTTTTCTTTGTCGCTGTCTCCCGCGTTTGCGAGGTAGCGCAAGGAAACAGACAAAAGAAATGGCCCCCCCCCATACACATGTATATACATACACGTCCACACACGCAAATATACATACCAACACAGCTTTCTATGGTTTACCCCAGACGCTTCACATGCCCTGATTCAATCCACTGACAGCACGTCAACCCCGGTATACCACATCGATCCAATTCACTCTATTCCTTGCCCGCCTTTCACCCTCCTGCATGTTCAGGCCCCGATCACACAAAATCTTTTTCACTCCATCTTTCCACCTCCAATTTGGTCTCCCACTTCCCCTCGTTCCCTCCACCTCCGACACATATATCCTCTTGGTCAATCTTTCCTCACTCATTCTCTCCATGTGCCCAAACCATTTCAAAACACCCTCTTCTGCTCTCTCAACCACGCTCTTTTTATTTCCACACATCTCTCTTACCCTTACGTTACTCACTCGATCAAACCACCTCACACCACACATTGTCCTCAAACATCTCATTTCCAGCACATCCATCCTCCTACGCACAACTCTATCCATAGCCCACGCCTCGCAACCATACAACATTGTTGGAACCACTATTCCTTCAAACATACCCATTTTTGCTTTCCGAGATAATGTTCTCGACTTCCACACATTCTTCAAGGCTCCCAGAATTTTCGTCCCCTCCCCCACCCTATGATCCACTTCCGCTTCCATGGTTCCAACCGCTGCCAGATCCACTCCCAGATATCTAAAACACTTTACTTCCTCCAGTTTCTTTCCATTCAAACTTACCTCCCAATTGACCCTCAACCCTACTGTACCTAATAACCTTGCTCTTATTCACATTTACTCTTAACTTTCTTCTTTCACACACTTTACCAAACTCAGTCACCAGCTTCTGCAGTTTCTCACATGAATCAGCCACCAGCGCTGTATCATCAGCGAACAACAACTGACTCACTTCCCAAGCTCTCTCATCCACAACAGACTTCATACTTGCCCCTCGTTCCAAAAGTCTTGCATTCACCTCCCTAACAACCCCATCCATAAACAAATTAAACAACCATGGAGACATCACACATCCCTGCCGCAAACCTACATTCACTGAGAACCAATCACTTTCCTCTCTTCCTACACGTACACATGCCTTACATCCTCGATAAAAACTTTTCACTGCTTCTAACAACTTGCCTCCCACACCATATATTCTTAATACCTTCCACAGAGCATCTCTATCAACTCTATCATATGCCTTCTCCAGATCCATAAATGCTACATACAAATCCATTTGATTTTCTAAGTATTTGTCACATACATTCTTCAAAGCAAACACCTGATCCACACATCCTCTACCACTTCTGAAACCACACTGCTCTTCCCCAATCTGATGCTCTGTACATGCCTTCACCCTCTCAATCAATACCCTCCCATATAATTTGCCAGGAATACTCAACAAACTTATACCTCTGTAATTTGAGCACTCACTCTTATCCCCTTTGCCTTTGTACAATGGCACTATGCACGCATTCCGCCAATCCTCAGGCACCTCACCATGAGTCATACATACATTAAATAACCTTACCAACCAGTCAAAAATACAGTCACCCCCTTTTTTAATAAATTCCACTGCAATACCATCCAAACCTGCTGCCTTGCCAGCTTTCATCTTCCGCAAAGCTTTTATTACCTCTTCTCTGTTTACCAAATAATTTTCCCTAACCCTCTCACTTTGCACATCACCTCGACCAAAACACCCTATATCTGCCACTCTATCATCAAACACATTCAACAAACCTTATATATATATATATATATATATATATATATATATATATATATATATATATATATATATATATATATATATATATATAATATATATATATATATATATATATATATATATATATATATATATATATATATATATATATATATATAAAAGCTTTGCGGAAGATGAAAGCCGGCAAGGCAGCAGGTTTGGATGGTATTGCAGTGGAATTTATTAAAAAAGGGGGTGACTGTATTGTTGACTGGTTGGTAAGGTTATTTAATGTATGTATGACTCATGGTGAGGTGACTGAGGATTGGCGGAATGCGTGCATAGTGCCATTGTACAAAGGCAAAGGGGATAAGAGTGAGTGCTCAAATTACAGAGGTATAAGTTTGTTGAGTATTCCTGGCAAATTATATGGGAGGGTATTGATTGAGAGGGTGAAGGCATGTACAGAGCATCAGATTGGGGAAGAGCAGTGTGGTTTCAGAAGTGGTAGAGGATGTGTGGATCAGGTGTTTGCTTTGAAGAATGTATGTGAGAAATACTTAGAAAAGCAAATGGATTTGTATGTAGCATTTATGGATCTGGAGAAGGCATATGATAGAGTTGATAGAGATGCTCTGTGGAAGGTATTAAGAATATATGGTGTGGGAGGAAAGTTGTTAGAAGCAGTGAAAAGTTTTTATCGAGGATGTAAGGCATGTGTACGTGTAGGAAGAGAGGAAAGTGATTGGTTCTCAGTGAATGTAGGTTTGCGGCAGGGGTGTGTGATGTCTCCATGGTTGTTTAATTTGTTTATGGATGGGGTTGTTAGGGAGGTGAATGCAAGAGTTTTGGAAAGAGGGGCAAGTATGAAGTGTGTTGTGGATGAGAGAGCTTGGGAAGTGAGTCAGTTGTTGTTCGCTGATGATACAACGCTGGTGGCTGATTCATGTGAGAAACTGCAGAAGCTGGTGACTGAGTTTGGTAAAGTGTGTGAAAGAAGAAAGTTAAGAGTAAATGTGAATAAGAGCAAGGTTATTAGGTACAGTAGGGTTGAGGGTCAAGTCAATTGGGAGGTGAGTTTGAATAGAGAAAAACTGGAGGAAGTGAAGTGTTTTAGATATCTGGGAGTGGATCTGGCAGCGGATGGAACCATGGAAGCGGAAGTGGATCATAGGGTGGGGGAGGGGGCGAAAATTCTGGGAGCCTTGAAGAATGTGTGGAAGTCGAGAACATTATCTCGGAAAGCAAAAATGGGTATGTTTGAAGGAATAGTGGTTCCAACAATGTTGTATGGTTGCGAGGCGTGGACTATGGATAGAGTTGTGCGCAGGAGGATGGATGTGCTGGAAATGCGATGTTTGAGGACAATGTGTGGTGTGAGGTGGTTTGATCGAGTAAGTAACGTAAGGGTAAGAGAGATGTGTGGAAATAAAAAGAGCGTGGTTGAGAGAGCAGAAGAGGGTGTTTTGAAATGGTTTGGTCACATGGAGAGAATGAGTGAGGAAAGATTGACCAAGAGGATATACGTGTCGGAGGTGGAGGGAACGAGGAGAAGAGGGAGACCAAATTGGAGGTGGAAAGATGGAGTGAAAAAGATTTTGTGTGATCGGGGCCTGAACATGCAGGAGGGTGAAAGGAGGGCAAGGAATAGAGTGAATTGGAGCAATGTGGTATACTGGGGTTGACGTGCTGTCAGTGGATTGAATCAAGGCATGTGAAGCGTCTGGGGTAAACCATGGAAAGCTGTGTAGGTATGTATATTTGCGTGTGTGGACGTATGTATATACATGTGTATGGGGGTGGGTTGGGCCATTTCTTTCGTCTGTTTCCTTGCGCTACCTCGCAAACGCGGGAGACAGCGACAATATATATATATATATATATATATATATATATATATATATATATATATATATATATATATATATATGTATATTTTTTTTTTTTTTTTTATACTTTGTCGCTGTCTCCCGCGTTTGCGAGGTAGCGCAAGGAAACAGACGAAAGAAATGGCCCAACCCACCCCCATACACATGTATATACATACTTCTTAATACCTTCCACAGAGCATCTCTATCAACTCTATCATATGCCTTCTCCAGATCCATGAATGCTATATTTTTTTTTTTTTTTTTTTCAAACTATTTGCCATTTCCCGCGAGAGCGAGGTAGCGTTAAGAACAGAGGACTGGGCCTTTGAGGGAATATCTTCACCTGGCCCTCTTCTCTGTTCCCTCTTTTGGAAAAAAAAAAAAAAAAAAAAAAAAAAACGAGAGGGGAGGATTTCCAGCCCCCCGCTCCCTTCCCTTTTAGTCGCCTTCTACGACACGCAGGGAATACGTGGGAAGTATTCTTTCTCCCCTATCCCCAGGGACAATATATATATATATATATATATATATATATATATATATATATATATATATATATATATATATATATATATATATATATATATTTTTTTTTTATACTTTGTCGCTGTCTCCCGCGTTTGCGAGGTAGCGCAAGGAAACAGACGAAAGAAATGGTCCAACCCCCCCCATACACATGTATATACATACGTCCACACACGCAAATATACATACCTACACAGCTTTCCATGGTTTACCCCAGACGCTTCACATGCCTTGATTCAATCCACTGACAGCACGTCAACCCCGGTATACCACATCGCTCCAATTCACTTTATTCCTTGCCCTCCTTTCACCCTCCTGCATGTTCAGGCCCCGATCACACAAAATCTTTTTCACTCCATCTTTCCACCTCCAATTTGGTCTCCCTCTTCTCCTTGTTCCCTCCACCTCCGACACATATATCCTCTTGGTCAATCTTTCCTCACTCATCCTCTCCATGTGCCCAAACCACTTCAAAACACCCTCTTCTGCTCTCTCAACCACGCTCTTTTTATTTCCACACATCTCTCTTACCCTTACGTTACTCACTCGATCAAACCACCTCACACCACACATTGTCCTCAAACATCTCATTTCCAGCACATCCATCCTCCTACGCACAACTCTATCCATAGCCCACGCCTCGCAACCATACAACATTGTTGGAACCACTATTCCTTCAAACATACCCATTTTTGCTTTCCGAGATAATGTTCTCGACTTCCACACATTCTTCAAGGCCCCCAGAATTTTCGCCCCCTCCCCCACCCTATGATCCACTTCCGCTTCCATGGTTCCATCCGCTGCCAGATCCACTCCCAGATATCTAAAACACTTCACTTCCTCCAGTTTTTCTCCATTCAAACTCACCTCCCAATTGACTTGACCCTCAACCCTACTGTACCTATTAACCTTGCTCTTATTCACATTTACTCTTAACTTTCTTCTTCCACACACTTTACCAAACTCAGTCACCAGCTTCTGCAGTTTCTCACATGAATCAGCCACCAGCGCTGTATCATCAGCGAACAACAACTGACTCAATTCCCAAGCTCTCTCATCCCCAACAGACTTCATACTTGCCCCTCTTTCCAAAACTCTTGCATTTACCTCCCTAACAACCCCATCCATAAACAAATTAAACAACCATGGAGACATCACACACCCCTGCCGCAAACCTACATTCACTGAGAACCAATCACTTTCCTCTCTTCCTACACGTACACATGCCTTATATCCTCGATAAAAACTTTTCACTGCTTCTAACAACTTTCCTCCCATACCATATATTCTTAATACCTTCCACAGAGCATCTCTATCAACTCTATCATATGCCTTCTCCAGATCCATAAATGCTACATACAAATCCATTTGCTTTTCTAAGTATTTCTCACATACATTCTTCAAAGCAAACACCTGATCCACACATCCTCTACCACTTCTGAAACCACACTGCTCTTCCCCAATCTGATGCTCTGTACATGCCTTCACCCTCTCAATCAATACCCTCCCATATAATTTACCAGGAATACTCAACAAACTTATACCTCTGTAATTTGAGCACTCACTCTTATCCCCTTTGCCTTTGTACAATGGCACTATGCACGCATTCCGCCAATCCTCAGGCACCTCACCATGAGTCATACATACATTAGATAACCTTACCAACCAGTCAACAATACAGTCACCCCCTTTTTTAATAAATTCCACTGCAATACCATCCAAACCTGCTGCCTTGCCGGCTTTCATCTTCCGCAAAGCTTTCACTACCTCATCTCTGTTTACCAAATCATTTTCCCTAACCCTCTCACTTTGCACACCACCTCGACCAAAACACCCTATATCTGCCACTCTATCATCAAACACATTCAACAAACCTTCAAAATACTTACTCCATCTCCTTCTCACATCACCACTACTTGTTATCACCTCCCCATTTGCTCCCTTCACTGAAGTTCCCATTTGCTCCCTTGTCTTACGCACTTTATTTACCTCCTTCCAGAACATCTTTTTATTCTCCCTAAAATTTAATGATACTCTCTCACCCCAACTCTCATTTGCCCTTTTTTCACCTCTTGCACCTTTCTCTTGACCTCCTGTCTCTTTCTTTTATACATCTCCCACTCAATTCCATTTTTTCCCTGCAAAAATCGTCCAAATGCCTCTCTCTTCTCTTTCACTAATACTCTTACTTCTTCATCCCACCACTCACTACCCTTTCTAATCAACCCACCTCCCACTCTTCTCATGCCACAAGCATCTTTTGCGCAATCCATCACTGATTCCCTAAATACATCCCATTCCTCCCCCACTCCCCTTACTTCCATTGTTCTCACCTTTTTCCATTCTGTACTCAGTCTCTCCTGGTACTTCCTCACACAGGTCTCCTTCTCAAGCTCACTTACTCTCACCACCCTCTTCACCCCAACATTCACTCTTCTTTTCTGAAAACCCATACAAATCTTCACCTTAGCCTCCACAAGATAATGATCAGACATCCCTCCAGTTGCACCTCTCAGCACATTAACATCCAAATTGTGATCCTTTCCAACATATATATATATATTGGAAAGGATCACAATTTTGCGCGTGATCAAGATATTACTATGAGTCCACGGGGAAAATGAAACACGAAAAGTTCCCAAGTGCACTTTCGTGTAATAATCACATCATCAGGGGAGACACAAGAGAGGAATATAACAGTCAGTTGATATACATCGAAGAGACGAAGCTAGGACGCCATTTGGTAAACATGTTCATTTTCCCCGTGGACTCATAGGAATATATATATATATATATATATATATATATATATATATATATATATATATATATATATATATATATATATACTGTATTTCGTCAAATGAATATCACATGATCATTTGTTTTCTTTTATCACAGTATTTAAGAATGAGGTGAAATGTAAGAGTATTAAGGAAATCTAACTTACGATAAATTACCAGCACAAACCGAAGATAGGATCATGAAATATATATACATTATTACTAATTCATATCAGCACTAGTAAAAAAAAAGATATATGGTTCTTGAACCATGGAGAAAATTTTGAATAAGTTAACAGAATGTCTGTTTATATTAAGTATTGTCATTGCTAAAGCAAAACATAACATTTATACCACACTAAGTAGAACAAAGGACTTTATTCCCTGCAGAAATTATGGCAGATTTGAATATCTTAGAATTAACTTTAAGTTTCTTGCTTTCTGTGGTAGTTAAGCTCTATGTTTCCCGTTTTCTAATAGTTCTTAATTCGCTTCCCAGATGGCGTTACTGCAAGCACCACAAAAATTAGTGTATCAGTCTTAAATTGCGCTTCTTTGTATGTGTTTCTCGCTGAATACGGCCGCCATTTGCCGTCTTATTTGTCTCGTCTCCCAAGACGGATGCGCTTTTACGCTCTGTATTTCAAGTCTGTGTTGTCTGATGTCGTAGTGTCTACTCGTCTTTTCGGTAAGTCAGACTTTGCTTATCGCTATGGCAATGTTTTTGTGCATTTTTCCTTGACAAGTGGGGCTATCTTGAGGTTTTGTTCCGCGTATCAATACGTAGGAAGGTTTACACAGCTCCTAGCCAGGATGCCATTTTGGTTTCGTTTAGAATGCCATGATCAGCTCTCTTCTTTCAGCCTTTCTATCTTCAGTTAACCTTCACTGCTTTCTTCGGGTTATTCAAAAGTATCTAAATTTGGTGTATGTTTATTAGTGTTAAATTTATGTGAAGTGCCTCTTCTGGTAGCCTTGTATGTTCGTTGTTTTTAAGTGTAGTGTTTATAGGGGTGTTTTTCACTCGGTGAAGTGTTTCCAAAGGAAATGTTTTTGAAATTCAATGCAATACTTTACTATTCGTCCCTATGCTCAGGGCTGGGGTCAGGATGAACATACTGAGAAACGCCAGTCAGGCAAGCCACCACTGCTCCCTATCGGTGGTAGCCATAACTACATGCGCAGTGACATTGCGCAAAGCAATGTGCAATCGTATCTGTGCCGACCATAGTCTCGTACCAGCTACAAACCTGTACGGAGCTGTTGCCGTTCTTTCAGAGGTAGGTTGTTGCTATTCCTCCTTGCGTTGTCGCTACCCTTGCTTTGTTTTGAAGGTTTTTTGAAAGTTATTGTTCATCAATATCTTTTTAAAAGGTTGTTTTATGCAAAATCGATCTTTCATTGACGGGTGTGCGCAGTAGAACTTCGCCTGGCCTTTGTGCCACCGGCTCCGCCTTGAAACCTTTTTCTGCATAAAACAATTGCCTGATATTTTTTTTCGGGGTTGCTAGTCCCCCCCCCCCCTCCAATTATCTGGGGTGGTTTGCCGTTTCAGATTTTGAGGCTAGGCCCCTATAGGATGGACCCGGGTAAGCCATCCACTGACCCCGTAGGGGGTAGTGGTGACGGATCGTCCATAAAAAGTAGCAGCGCTGATTTTGTTTTGGCTTATGCGACCGGAGCAACGACTCTTACTTCCCTCAGTCCCTTCCTAACCAGGAAGGTCTTTGATGGTTGGTGTGGCCCTCTTGAAACTGAGAGGAAACTGGTTAGTGGTGATTTGCTGCTAAATGTCAAGTCAACGAAACAGGTGGCGGAACTGTTAAGTTCATGATGTTGTGGTTTCGATATCCATTGCCATGAATTCATGCAGGGGAATCATCTACTGCACTGATGTCATGCATATGTCAGAACAACATTGCGAAGGCACTAGCAAACGAGGACGTTATTACTGCCAGGTTCATCACCATATTTGTCAATGGCGAACACCGTAGAACTCCCCTGTTTAACCTAACCTTCGGAAAAGCTCGGCTTCCGGACAATATCTCTATTTGTTACTTGCGATGTCAAGGTCATCCCTACATTCTGAATCCCTTACGTTGCTTTAAATGCCAGAAATTAGGCCATCCCTTAAAGTCTTGCACTCCTGCTAAATGGGTGAGGGAAGTGTGCTGCGGAGGGTCATACCGCTGAGGATTGTACGGGTGATAGGATGTTGTGTGTTAACTGCGATGGCAACCACCCAAGCTCAGACCGGGCCTGTTCCCGGTTCCAGTTTGAGAAGCAAGTCTGTGCAGTCGACTCAACATCTCATATAGCGAAGCTAGGAGGAGGGTGAAGGAATCTCATGAGATCCCTAAACTTAATGAATCCTACGCGTCGCCTTTGAGATGTAAGCCGGTTATGCGAACAATCTTGACACAGCCTCCTTATGACACGCCGACTGTCAGTTCCAAACACCCAGCTCCATCTAACCCTACACCTACACCTGATCCTCCAACCACAGCCCATAACAAATCTTATGCCAATACCACATCCTCTCTCCGTCCTATAGAAAAGAAAGAGAACAAAACTAATGTATCTTTACACTTGATTAAACTTGAAAAGATTACGTCGCACTTCATTGTTTCGGTACCTCCGACAAGGAGGCCTGCGGCTTACAGGTCCTTTTCGTTGAACATAGAATTGATGGATGCCAGACAATGCACATCCAGGGACCGTTCATGTTCCCCATGGGGACTCTCCCAAGGCACGACATAAACGCGCTAAGAAAGCTGGTCGGTTGAATAACTCTTAAACCAGCACGTTCAATATCATTCAGAGGAATTGCAGAGGACATAGGTATAAAGCAAGCACAACAAATGTTGCTTGCACTATATAGGCCAGCCGAGATCTGTTTACAAGAGACCCTTCTATATGGCACAGTCGAAGACTGTTCCGTTCTAGATAACTATTATTCGTATAGAAGAGACGAGAATCATGAAGTTGCTAGCTATGTGCACCAAAGTATACCTCACACACTAGTGACTAAATTCTACTGTAGACGCTGTTGCACGTAGAGTAAAATTTATTATCGCATACCTGACCATCTGTTTGATGTAATGCTCCCGTTCCAATGCACTTGATAATGATGAGTTAAATGTGTTTGTTAATTACCTCTTGTAAAATACATTTAGGAGACTTCAATGCTCATCAGTATCAGTTGGGAAGTATCCGGGCAGGCGCCAGAGGGGAACAAATGGTTAATTTTATGATTAGTGCTAACCTCACTCTTCCGAACGATGGTAGTGGAACTCGTGTAGATGACTGGACTGGCAATATCTCGGCAAATGATATATCCTTGTCATCGCCGGATATACTTAATAGATTATTACAAGAAGAAAAACATCTGTTTTAACATTGTCAATGTACTCTGGGACAACTCTAGTACTATTGACAAGTTGATGGTCTTTCTCAGAGAAACAATTAATAAAGATTATGTAAGGTGGTTCGTGGGTTGTTCTCTGTGGCGGGGTTGGCTTCGGTGTGAGGCTCCTCCTATTTGGGCTGGTCGCATGGTGCGTGGATATGTTTACTCATTAAGTGGTCGGCCTTGAGGGGAGGTGGTGATCATCCGGGGCAGCTGCGCCATGAGGTTGAGCCGGTGGACTTCCGAATGAATTATGATCTATGTGCATGACGTGGTGGAGGACTATCTCTAGTCTGTCTTATCTCCTCGCACTCTTGGGTAAACTGCAACTATGGCTGCTGTACTGACTGGACGGTGTTTCCCGCCACGGTGGCTCAATACCCACAAAATCTTTTCTTTCCATTATTTTTGAATGATAATTTGTATCTATCATAGTAGAATTCTACATTTTCTAGTTTTTCTGTTTCCTATTTTTTTTTTTTTTTAGAATAGGTATTTAGGGATGATTTCAATCACATTAAATCTAACGATGTATGCTAATAGAAAAATATGCCTCACTGTATTCAAATTGAGATAGAAATTAAACACCGTTCATCTACACAATTCCAGTCAAACAACTGGTTGGATATCATGACCTTCCGTCCAACGTCGAGGACCACGTCACCCTCAGTCGCCTGCTGACGTCAGAAGAGGGAGAGAGGAAGCCGTCATGAGAGCACTCAAGTGTCTTTTGTCAAGGAGGGTGGTAACTCCTTCACGTGTAAGTTTGATAAGGGGATAAACGTTTGTCGCGTCAAGGAGGGTACCTCCATGTTTGATAGGGGAGGGGGGCAAACCTTCGTTGAGTCAAGGAGGGTACTTCCTCCACGTATATGTTTCTTCGGGGGGTGGGAGTAAACCTTCGTGGAGTCGAGGCGTGAACCACCGACATAAGGAAGTGATTCACATGACGGTATGTGGCAGACTGGGACCCTCTTTCCGTCTTGTGTCAGTGTATTGAGCGTTGGTTCCTCACGGAGCGCTATGCTCTCAGGGCATTATCCGGTAGGCTATAGTTTCTCGTCAGGAAGAGTTACTGTAGCATCTCAGGGAGGGAGAAGGGGGTAAACCCAACGCGTGACAGTGAGTAAGACACTGTTGTGTGTCAGGGAATGAATGGCTGGGATGTGTCAGGCGTCTTCGTCTGTCTTGCAGTGACCTGCCGTATTTTATCAGGAAGGGATGTGCCAATGCGCCAGGATATGAGGTGCAGACGCATATCAGTTGATGAGATGGTCATTTGAAAGTGAGCAGCTTTCATGTTAAGACGAGTCGGGCGTTGTTGTTTGTCAGGGTTGGGGAGAACCTCTCGTGTGCCAGAGAACAGCCGCCATAGTAAACTATCGCACATCGGGGCATAAGCCCACGACGTGTGGTCGAAGCAATGCCACTAATGTCTATTAGGGAGAAAGTAGCGTTTCTTCGCCGTCAGACAGGAAGTCGCCCTCGTGTGCCAGGGAGTTAGTGGGAAAAGTGTGTCCTAGAGTGAAGTTCCGACGTGTGCTAGAGACAGTGTGTTAGGAAGTGAGCAGCAGTTTTTTGTCGCCAATATAGTAGTGTCAAACAGGAAGCCAGCCTTGTGTATCAGGGAGTTTGTCATGTATTGTGTCATGGTGTGAACTACCATTGCATGTTACAGACGAAGCCACCGACGTTCATTAAGGGAATAATCACCGTTTTTTGCCTCTGAAGTGTGTGGGGCAGGTAACCATCGTTACGGAGTTAGGCAATGTAGTGTATCTTGGAGTGAGCTACCAACTTGTATCAGACACAAAGCCACTGACGTCTGTCAGGGAGTGAGTAGTGTTTTTAGCGTGTCAGGTAGGAAGCCATACCTTTGTGTGTCAGAGAGAAAATCGAATTCGTTTGCCATCAAGTGAGCTACCGACACATGTCTTAGAGACGAAGCCATCGATGACTGTTGGAGAGTGAGCAGAGTTTTCTTTTTGAGTTCGTCGAAGTGATATATGGTGAAGTAAGCTACCGAAGTGTATCAGAGACTGAGCCAACGACGCCTGTCGAAAGTGAATAACGCTTTCTTTTCACATTTGTAGTGTGTAAGGCAGGAAGCCGCAATGTATGTATAAACAAATTAGTCGAAGTAGAATGTCGAGGAATAAACCAACGACGCCAAACTAAAGCGTCCCTTTAGGACATTTGTTCTAGCTAATGCCAGACGATTATTTTCCACTTGCATGGTTTATGGGTCGTCAAAGTAAAGCTTTACATTCAGTCTTTTATTTAGGCTAACGGTAGACGGTTTTATATAGGTTTTGTGGGACACATATGTTGGTCGTCGAATTAAAGTTTTACTTTAGGCATTTTCCTCTGGCTAACACTTGTGCGTGCTACATGGGTCATCAAAGTAAAGCTGCACGTTGGTGATTTTACACTGGCTTCGCCAGACAATTATATTTTGCTGTTGAGGGCACCACAGGTAATCAAAGTAAAGCCTTACTCTGAGTTTATGCTGAGCAATGCCAAACGATATTTTGCAGCTCTATCGAGCTCCACAGCTTCACTTTGGGAATCGTATATTTCTGGTCCATGACTGGCGATTATATTTAGCTTTTGGGGAGTGATATGAGCTTAAGGTATTAACCAGGAGGTTGTGTGTTAGGGAGCGAGTTGCTGTAGTCTCCCAAAGAGAGAGCCACTGCAGGGAGTAAAGCATCGTCGCATGGTGGTGGCTGACACCCTGCTGTCAGGGAGTGAATCGCCGGCATGTGTCGGGCTTCATTGTCAGTCTTGGAGTGCGCTGACGTCCTGTGTCAGCAGGAAACGTACCAACACGCGCCAGGCTGTGAGGTGCTAACGTATGCTAGCTGGTGAGATATCATCGGAAAAAGAGGCTCTTGTTTAATAGGGAGGGAATACCTTGCGTTTATCAGAGAACAAGCCGTCGTAGTGCACTGTCGTACGTCAAGACGTACGTATATATATATATATATATATATATATATATATATATATATCACTTTCCTCTCTTCCTACACGTACACATGCCTTACATCCTCGATAAAAACTTTTCACTGCTTCTAACAACTTGCCTCCCACACCATATATTCTTAATACCTTCCACAGAGCATCTCTATCAACTCTATCATATGCCCTCTCCAGATCCATAAATGCTACATACAAATCCATTTGCTTTTCTAAGTATTTGTCACATACATTCTTCAAAGCAAACACCTGATCCACACATCCTCTACCACTTCTGAAACCACACTGCTCTTCCCCAATCTGATGCTCTGTACATGCCTTCACCCTCTCAATCAATACCCTCCCATATAATTTACCAGGAATACTCAACAAACTTATACCTCTGTAATTTGAGCACTCACTCTTATCCCCTTTGCCTTTGGTTCTCAGTGAATGTAGGTTTGCGGCAGGGGTGTGTGATGTCTCCATGGTTGTTTAATTTGTTTATGGGTGGGGTTGTTAGGGAGGTGAATGCAAGAGTTTTGGAAAGAGGGGCAAGTATGAAGTCTGTTGGGGATGAGAGAGCTTGGGAAGTGAGTCAGTTGTTGTTCGCTGATGATACAGCGCTGGTGGCTGATTCGTGTTAGAAACTGCAGAAGCTGGTGACTGAGTTTGGTAAAGTGTGTGAAAGAAGAAAGTTAAGAGTAAATGTGAATAAGAGCAAGGTTATTAGGTACAGTAGGGTTGAGGGTCAAGTCAATTGGGAGGTGAGTTTGAATGGAGAAAAACTGCAGTAAGTGAAGTGTTTTAGATATCTGGGAGTGGATCTGGCAGCGGATGGAACCATGGAAGCGGAAGTGGATCATAGGGTGGGGGAGGGTGCGAAAATTCTGGGAGCCTTGAAGAATGTGTGGAAGTCGAGAACATTATCTCGGAAAGCAAAAATGGGTATGTTTGAAGGAATAGTGGTTCCAACAATGTTGTATGATTGCGAGGCGTGGGCTATGGATAGAGTTGTGCGCAGGAGGATGGATGTGCTGGAAATGAGATGTTTGAGGACATGTGTGGTGTGAGGTGGTCTGATCGAGTAAGTAACGTAAGGGTAAGAGAGATGTGTGGAAATAAAAAGAGCGTGGTTGAGAGAGCAGAAGAGGGTGTTTTGAAATGGTTTGGGCACATGGAGAGAATGAGTGAGGAAAGATTGACCAAGAGGATATATGTGTCGGAGGTGGAGGGAACGAGGAGAAGAGGGAGACCAAATTGGAGGTGGAAAGATGGAGTGAAAAAGATTTTGTGTGATCGGGGCCTGAACATGCAGGAGGGTGAAAGGAGGGCAAGGAATAGAGTGAATTGGAGCGATGTGGTATACCGGGGTTGACGTGCTGTCAGTGGATTGAATCGGGGCATGTGAAGCGTCTGGGGTAAACCATGGAAAGCTGTGTAGGTATGTATATTTGCGTGTGTGGACGTATGTATATACATGTGTATGGGGGTGGGTTGGGCCATTTCTTTCGTCTGTTTCCTTGCGCTACCTCGCAAACGCAGGAGACAGCGACAAAGCAAAAAAAAAAAAAAAAGTATATATATATAAGAGTGAGTGCTCAAATTACAGAGGTATAAGTTTGTTGAGTATTCCTGGTAAATTATATGGGAGGGTATTGATTGAGAGGGTGAAGGCATGTACAGAGCATCAGATTGGGGAAGAGCAGTGTGGTTTCAGAATTGGTAGAGGATGTGTGGATCAGGTGTTTGCTTTGAAGAATGTATGTGACAAATACTTAGAAAAGCAAAGGGATTTGTATGTAGCATTTATGGATCTGGAGAAGGCATATGATAGTTGATAGAGATGCTCTGTGGAAGGTATTAAGAATATATGGTGTGGGAGGAAAGTTGTTAGAAGCAGTGAAAAGTTTTTATCGAGGATGTAAGGCATGTGTACGTGTAGGAAGAGAGGAAAGTGATTGGTTCTCAGTGAATGTAGGTTTGCGGCAGGGATGTGTGATGTCTCCATGGTTGTTTAATTTGTTTATGGATGGGGTTTTTAGGGAGGTGAATGCAAGAGTTTTGGAAAGAGGGGCAAGTATGAAGTGTGTTGGGGATGAGAGAGCTTGGGAAGTGAGTCAGTTGTTGTTCGCTGATGATACAACGCTGGTGGCTGATTCATGTGAGAAACTGCAGAAGCTGGTGACTGGGTTTGGTAAAGTGTGTGAAAGAAGAAAGTTAAGAGTAAATGTGAATAAGAGCAAGGTTATTAGGTACAGTTGGGTTGAGGGTCAAGTCAATTGCGAGGTAAGTTTGAATGGAGAAAAACTGCAGTAAGTGAAGTGTTTTAGATATCTGGGAGTGGATCTGGCAGCGGATGGAACCATGGAAGCGGAAGTGGATCATAGGGTGGGGGAGGGGGCGAAAATTCTGGGAGCCTTGAAGAATGTGTGGAAGTCGAGAACATTATCTCGGAAAGCAAAAATGGGTATGTTTGAAGGAATAGTGGTTCCAACAATGTTGTATGGTTGCGAGGCGTGGGCTATGGATAGAGTTGTGCGCAGGAGGATGGATGTGCTGGAAATGAGATGTTTGAGGACAATGTGTGGTGTGAGGTGGTTTGATCGAGTAAGTAATGTAAGGGTAAGAGAGATGTGTGGAAATAAAATGAGCGTGGTTGAGAGAGCAGAAGAGGGTGTTTTGAAATGATTTGGGCACATGGAGAGAATGAGTGAGGAAAGATTGACCAAGAGGATATAGGTGTCGGAGGTGGAGGGAACGAGAAGTGGGAGACCAGATTGGAGGTGGAAAGATGGAGTGAAAAAGATTTTGTGTGATCGGGGCCTGAACATGCAGGAGGGTGAAAGGAGGGCAAGGAATAGAGTGAATTGGATCGATGTGGTATACCGGGGTTGACGTGCTGTCAGTGGGTTGAATCAGGGCATGTGAAGCGTCTGGGGTAAACCATGGAAAGCTGTGTAGGTATGTATATTTGCGTGTGTGGACGTATGTATATACATGTGTATGGGGGTGGGTTGGGTCATTTCTTTCGTCTGTTCCCTTGCGCTACCTCGCAAACGCAGGAGACAGCGGCAAAAAAAAAAAAAAAAAAAAAAAAAAATATATATATATATATATATATATATATATATATATATATATATATATATATATATATATATATATATACTCGTTGACAAGATTCCTTGATTAGGGCATTCAGGTGCCCCTGCTGCCTCGGACACCGTAGAAAAAATAAATCGGTCACGACAGTTCCCATACGTGTCTTGGAAATTCCCGTCGACGAAGGTTGTTTTGGGAAATACCACATTAAAAGCAGTACGAGCACATTGCTCATGTTTCAGTCTGGTCTGTTGACATTCTTCTGTTGATTCTGTGTCCACTTATTATTACACGTTAGGTAAATACTATAAATACATATGAGGTCATTGAAAACCATCGGCGAAGTTCCATTTACTATGGTGAGTGTGGTAAATGGTGATCTGTTCTATCCATAATCGCGATGAAATATGTATTTCCAACGTCAAGGACAAAATGTATTCTTAAGATCACAATTTGTCTCAGTCGTGGTTTACCGTAAAAAGACAAAGTAAAACATTATTTAGAAATTGACTGACGTCAGAAGAGTCGGAATACATTATAAAAGTGGACGATGTTTGAATCCGAATTGTTACATTGACTCTGACTTGGACGGACTTATGTTCAAAATATATACTTTATTATGCAACAAAAGTAATTTTCGTACATAAACTTTTACTAACATGCGCATGTAGCACAAGTACATGGAATATTAGTAAGTATATGGTCAAAAACGAATGTTACAAAACGGTGAAAGGCCATACAAGTCATTTCACTGGATTGAGACAACGCCTTGCCATAGAATGAATCCCCGCTTCTGCTTCGAGATGGCGGACGAGCGCGTTTATTGCGGAATCGAAGATTACTATGTTTCTGGTTCATAAGTTCATTTCCTGGGTTGTTGTGTTGTGACAGTATCGCGTTAAGGGTTCCGGCAAGTGTAGTGGCGGAGGAGGCTTCAGGGGTTTAGAGAAGAGGTAAGAATCTGGTCACTGAGATACTCGGGGTAAAACTCAATTTGCTGACATAAGTCTTGTGGTGGTGGAAAGGTGAGGATATGTGACCACAGGTGTCAGGTCGCCGGCTCGGTAGCTGCCAGCTGGCTTCGTGCTCCCGGCTCGGAGTTGAATGATGTTTGCATAAACAAAGGTCTTATTTCTAGCTAGGTATTAGTAACATTTGGAGATTAATGGTTGTAACCAATGTAGAGTGAGTGGTGAGCTACAGTTAGGTGTACTTAATGTAATTACCACAGCTAGAAAATGTAGAGAACAATGAACTCGGCAGACAGAGACTTCGAAGTGTATTACTATTCACACAGGTGACAGCTTATGATTGTTCATCCTGGAACGTGTAACCCGCCATACACGTTATTGCAGTTAACATGGTTTTGGTAAATTGATAGTTTAGCTCATTTGAATGACGTTGTTTGTTTTAGATTTGCAATATAGATGCAGTAACAGACCACCGGGTCCTTTTGAAGCTTCATGTTGCCAATGAAAGAAATTAGAAACTGTGGTAGGAGTTCGCCCCACTGCCCAACCTCGCCTATACGTGGTCACTTCATCCATTCACACATCAGCAGACCACAATAATAATGGCACATTTCCATTATAATTATCTGCTTCTTGGGAGGTTAGGTAAGGCTACGGTCGGGTGGGCGGTTAGGTACTGCACTGGGTCAAGGTGAGGTAGGCTAGAATAGGCGGGTGAGTGGTGGCTACCAATTTGGATCATTGTGAGGTAGGGTAGGTTCGGTCAGCCGCGAAGCGGTGGCTGCTATAGTGGGTCGCGGTGAGGTAGCCCAGAAATAGCAGGTGAGTGGTGGCTTCTGTACTGATTTATGGTGAGGTAGGTTTGGTCGGCTGGCCAGGAAACGGTAGCTCCTCTACTGGATTCCGGTGATGTAGGCTAGGGTGAATAGGAGAGACGAGAGGTTGGTGCTCAGAGGTCGCATGATCACTCTCCTTGATAATGTGATTTCCATACTGGGCATCGCACATGAAGTTGTCCTGTCCTCCGACACCATGAAGTGGAATAGAAGAAGGTGGACAGCGGTATCCTTAACAACTTATGTGTTATAAGAATGTGTGAAAAGGAGTGGAACATGGCAGCAATGGTGAACGATGTATAGAGAATGAAATACCTGCATCGGAGTTTATTAGTAGCCGAATCCGAAGTCTCTGTTCGCGGGTAACTATATATGGGTATGGGTAAGTTTTGATGATAATGAAGTAGGCAATATATTTGGAAATATTTCAGTCATTATTGTAACCTCATTTTCATATTAAAGGTATTACGTAGATTATAAAAGTTATGAAATTAGGCTTATAGGCCATATAGGTTATTACAGTTATATGGTTATTTGCCTGAATTAGCAGTTTAGCTCAACATGGGAATAATGACTAGTTTTATGTTTGCAGTATACAAACAGTGAGACCAGCTTTTGAAGCTCCTTTTGCTGTTAAATGATGATATGCAATTGCATCTTGTTTACCCTAAATTTTCACAGAACAAGAATAGTAAGGATGACATTGGTAGTGAGAGGTTTTTGTCCTCGCAGCTGCCACCAATTTTAAGCAGATATTCAAAGATGGATGATAATAGTTTAATATATAACGTACCCATGACTTCAGCTCTATCATAACCCACACATAAACACTGGTAGATGGTATATACAACATGTAATTCAACTTAATGTTAATAAAAGACATACCGTAATGTGTTCAAGTTGAAATGGAAATTAAGACACTATTCATTTCCAGAATTCCAGTCAAACAACGGGTTGGATATGATAACCTTCCGACCACCGTCGAGGACCACGTCTCCCTCAGTCGCCTGCTGACATCGCAAGAGGGAGGGAGGAAGCCGTCATGACAGCACTCAAGTGTCTTGCCTCAAGGAGGGTGGTACCTCCTTCACGTGCAAGTTTGATAGTGGGGTAAACCTTCGTCGAGTCAAGGAGGGTGGTACCTCCTTCACGTGTAAGTTTGATAGTGGGGTAAACCTTCGTCGAGTCAAGGAGGGTTGTACCTCCTTCACGTGTAAGTTTGATAGTGGGGTAAACCTTCGTCGAGTCAAGAAGGGTGGTACCCCCTTCACGTGTAAGTTTGATAAGATGATAAACCATCGAGTCAAGGAGGGTTGTACCTCCTTCACGTGTAAGTTTGATATGGGAATAAACCGTCGAGTCAAGGAGGGTGGTACCCCCTTTACGTGTAAGTTTGATAAGGTGATAAACCGTGGAGTCAAGGAGGGTGGTACCTCCTTCACGTGTAAGTTTGTTAGGGGAATAAACCGTGGAGTCAAGGAGGGTGGTACCTCCTTCACGTGTAAGTTTGATAGTGGGGTAAACCTCCGTCGAGTCAAGGAGGGTGGTACCTCCTTCACGTGTAAGTTTTGTAGGGGTTAAATGTTCGTCGAGTCGAGGCGTGAACCACCGACATAAATGATTTTGACTTGGCGGCATGTGGCAGACTGGGACCCTCCCTCCGACTTATGTCAGGATAGGGAGCATTTAGTTCCTCATGGAGCGCTATGCTCTCAGGCTATTGTTAGCCGGGAAGCCATGGTTTTGTGTCAGGGAGTGATTTGCCGTAGCACCTTAGAGAGAGAGAGAGAGAGAGAGAGAGAGAGAGAGAGAGAGAGAGAGAGAGAGAGAGAGAGAGAGAGAGAGAGAGCCCAGCGCGTGGCAGTAAGACACTGTTGTGTGTTAGGGAATGACTCGCTCGTTATGATGTGTCAGGCATCTTGGTCTGTCTTGGAGTGACTGCCACCGTGTATCAGGAGGGAAAGTGCCAATGCGCCAGGATATTATGTGGAGACGCATGTCGGCTGGTGAGATGGTCGTTTGAAAGTGAACGGCTTTGATGTTAGGGGACGCGTTGGGCGTTGTTGTTTGTCATTGTTGAGGGGGGAGAGAACCTCTCGTCGTGTGCCAGAGAACAACAGTCCGCCGTGGTAAACTATCGTACATCGGGGCATAAGCCCACGACGTGTGGTCGAATCGAAGCCACTGACGTCTGTCAGGGAGTGAGTAGCGTTCCTCCACCGTCAGATAGGTAGCCGCCCTTGTGTGCCAGGGAGTTAGTGGGAATAGTGTGTCCTAGAGTGAGGTGCCAACATGTGCTAGAGACGGAGCCAGACAATCTGTCAGTGTGAGCAGCCATTCTTTGCCATGGTAGTTTGTTAGGAAGTGAGCAGCAGTTTTGTGTTGTTGCCATTGTAGTAGTGTGAGGCAGAAAGCCAGCCTTTTGCATCAGGGAGTTAGTCATGTATTGTGTCATGGTGTGAACTACCCACGTACGTTAGAAACAGAGCTACCGACGTGTTTTTGCCTCTGAAACGTGTGTGTCAGGCAGGAAGTAATGACGGAGTTAGGCAATGTAGTGTATCTTGGAGTGAGCTACCGATGTGTAACAGACACGATGCCACTGACGTCTGTCAGGGAGCGAGCAGTGCTTTTAGTGTGTCAGGTAGGAAGCCATGCCTTTGTATGTCAGAGAGAATCGAATTTGGTCTGCCATGAAGTGAGCTACCGACACACGTGTGTTAGAGACGAAGCTCATCGATGACTGTTGGAGAGTGAGCAAAGTTTTTGAGTTCGTCGAAGTAATGTGTGGTGAAGTAAGCTACCGACGTGTATCAGAGACTGAGCCACCGACGCTTGTCGAGAGTGAGTAACGCTTCCTTTTCACCTTTATAGTATGTCAGGTAGGAATCCGCAATGTGTGTGTATAAACGAATTAGTCGAAGTAGATTATCGAGAAATGAACCAACGACGCCAAACTAAAGCGTTCCTTTAGGACATTTGATCCAGCTAATGCCAGACGATTATTTTCAACTTGGTTTATGGGTTGTGAAAGTAAAGATTTACATTCAGGCTTATATTTAGGCTAACGCGAGACGGTTTTATATAGATTTTGTGGGGCACATAGGTCATCAGAGTAGAGTTTTACCTTGAGAATTTTCTTCTGGCCTAACACTTGTGCGGGCTTCATGGGTCATCAAATTTGGTAAAGATGCACATTGGTAACTTAATCTGGCTTAGCCAGACGATTTTATTTAGCTGTTGAGGGCACCACAGGTAATCAAAGCAAAGCTTCACTCTTGAGTTCATGCTGACCAATGCCAAACGATATTTTGCAGCGCTGTCGAGCTTCAAGGATCATCAAAATAGGCTTCACTTAGGGAATAATATATTTTTGGTCGATGACTGGCGATTATATTTAGCTTTTAGAGAGTGATATGAGTTTAAGGCATTATGCAGGAGGTTGTTTGTTAGGGAGCGAGTTGCCGGAGTGTCCCAAGGAGAGAACCACTGCAGGGAGTAAAGCACCGACGCGTTGCGGTGGCTGACACCCTATTTGCCTGCATGTGTTGGGCGTAGTCGTCAGTCTTGGAGTGTGCTGACATTCTGTATCAAGAGGAGACGGACCAACACGCTCCAGGATATGAGTTGCTGACGTATGTCAGCTGGTTAGACGTCATTGGAAAAAGCGGCTTTGATGCTTCAGGGAGTGAGCCGTTCTTGTTTAGCAGGGAGCGAATACCTTATGTGTCAGAGAACAGGCCATCCTAGTGCACTATCGTACATTTGGATGTATATGTATATACTCTTTAATAAGATGCTTTGATTAGGGTATTCAGATGACCTTTCTGCCTCGGACACTCCACAAAAAAGTAAATCAATCAGGACAGTTGGTATACGTGGCTTGGAAATTTCCGTCGGCAAAGGTTGTTTCAGGAAATACCACATTAAAAGCAGGACGAGTATATTGCTCATGTTTTAGTGTGGTATGTTTACACTCGTCTGTTGATTCTGTGTCCACCTCTCATTGCACGTTAGGGAAATACTCTAAGAACATATGTGGTTATTGAAAACCATCGACGCAATTCCACTTTCTATGGCGAGTGTGGTAAATGGTGAAATAGGTTGTTGGTCCTTGCTACGGCCGTCCTGTCAGATGTTCTATCTATAATCGTGATAAAAATGTCGTTGAATTTCCATCGTCAAGGACAAAATGTGTTTTTAAGATTACATTTTTTTTTTCAGTCGTGGTTGACCATAAAAAGACAAACAAGTAAAACATTGTTTAGAAATTGACTGATGTCAGAAGAGTCGGAATACATTATAAACGTGGACGATGTCTGAATCCGAATTGACGTGGATGGACTCACGTTTACAATATACATTATTATTAACAAAATTTTTTGCATAGATTTTTTAGTAACATATGCATGTAGTACAATTGCATGGAATTTTAGTAAGTGTATAGTCAAAAGCGAACGTTACAAAATGATAAAAGGCCATGAAAGTCATTTCACTGGATTAAGACAACGCTTTGCGATACAATGAAGCCTCGCTTCTGCTTGAGATGGCGGACGAGCGCGCTTATTGCGGAATCGAAGATTATCATGTTTCTGGTTCATACGTTCATTTCCTGGGTTTTTGTGGTGAGTGACAGTATCGCGTTAAGGGTTCCGGCAAGTGTTGTGGTGGAGGAGGTTTCAGGGTACTAGAGAAGAGGTAAGAATCTGGTCACTGAGACACTCGGGGTAAAACTCAATTTGCTGACACAAGTCTTGTGGTGGTGGAAAGGTGAGGATATGTGACCACAGGTGACTGGTCTCCAGTACGGTAGCTGCCAGCTGGCTTCGTGCTCCCGGCTCGGAGTTGACTGATTTCTGCATAAACAACGGTCTTATTTCTAGTCAGGTAAGAGTAACATTTGGAGATTTATGGTTGTAACCAATGTAGAGTGAGTGGTGAACTATAGTTAGGTGTACTTAATGTAATTACAACAGCTAGAAAATGTAGAGAACAGTGAACTCGGTAGACAGACTTTGAAGTATATTGCTATTGACTCAGGTGACAGCTTATGATTGTTCATCCTGGAATGTGTAACCCGCCATGGACGTTATTATAGTGAACATGGTTTTGGTAAATTGATAGTTTAGCTCATCCGAATGACGTTCTTTGTTTTGGATTTGCAAAATACAAACAGTAACAGACCACCGGGTCCTTTTGAAGTTTCGTGTTGCCAATGAAAGAAATTAGAAATTGTGGTAAGAGTTCGCCCCACTGCCTAACCTCCCCTATATGTGGTCACTTCATCCGTTCTCACACTAGCAGACCACAATAATAATGGCACATTTCCATTATAATTATCTGCTTCTTGGGAGGTTAGGTAAGATTTTCATAGGCTACGGTCGGGTGGGCGGGGAGGTACTGCACTGGGTCAAGGTGAGGTAGGCTAGAATAGGCGGGTGAGTGGTGGCTACCAAACTGGATAATTGTGAGGTAGGCTTAGGTTCGGTGAGCCGCGAAGCGGTGTTTGCTATACTGGGTCGCGGTGAGGTAGCCCAGAAATGGCAGGTGAGTGGTGGCTTCTGTACTGAGTTATGGTGAGGTAGGTTGGGTCTGCTGGCCGGGGAACGGTAGCTCGTCTACTGGACCGCATCAAGGTAGGCTAGGGTGAATCTGAGAGATGAGAGGTTGGTGCTCAGAGGTCGCATGATCACTCTCCTTGATAATGTGATCTCCATACTGGGCATCGCACATGAAGTTGTCCTGTCCTCCAACACCATGAAGTGGAATAGAAGAAGGTTGGAGAGCGGTAACCTTAACGATTTAATGTAAGTTAAGAGTGTGTGAAAAGGAATGGAACATGGCAGCAATGGTGAATGATGTATAGAGAATGAAATGCCTGCATCGGAGTTTATTATCAGCCAAATCCGAAGTGTCTGTTCGCGGGTAACTATATATGGGTATGCGTAAGTTTTGATAACAATGAAGTAAGCAATGTATTTGAAAATATATGTCATTATTGTAGCCTCATTTTCATATTAAAGGTATTACGTAGATTGTAAGTTATGAAATTAGGCTTATAACTATCTAAACTTGATAATTGAAATTTAGATTTTTAATTCAGGGAACTGAGTGTCCATTCTTTGTGAACATGGTTGTGTTTTATTGTTGGCAGAGAGAACATGAGCGGCAGAGGCAACCCCCTCCAGCGAACGTGATGGGCATAAGACGTTTTCCCGTTGAGCCGCAGGCTAATTTTGCGCGACAAAGGAACACACCACAGAACTCCCGCGAGGAATGAACTCCTGAGGGAACAGTACATTGAGTGAAACAGAATCTGGTCTGAAGCAGTGTTCACGGAGATGTGTATATCCAACTCTCCTGGTAAGGTTCACTGCTGGAGGAGGAACTGTAACCGATATGACGTTGAGAACTTGTTGTTCAAAGACTTAGAACGGCATAGTTATAGTAACCAGAAATTCATGTTGTTAACCAAAAGTTAATGATATACTGTTTATAAACCACTATTGATATAAATCTTGCCGAATCACTACAATAAGCGTTAAAAGCATAATGTTTCGCAGGCACATATGACCGAGCCAGCACGAGCGAGGAGGCCCGTTCATATCACTTTATCTGTTTCATGTAGAGGAGAGTGACATTACATGGCCTGGGTGACGTTTTCCACATTGGAGGTTGCTTTACTGCAACGACTGTTGCAGTAAGTGCTAGAGGAACGTTTCTACCGTCTCTGCGGGCGAGGAGTTTACCTCTCCATGCCGGGCCTGTCATTTCTATTAACGATAGGTGCCCCGTCCACACTGCTCGTGCCGTTCAACGCTGGTACTTAGGAACAAGACACCCTGTAGCTCCTGGACAAGCCAGCAATGAACTGACCAAATTATCATTGAACATGTTTGGGCAAAAATGGTGTACACCTGGCAACCAGGAGACAAGATGACTAGCCATCAACTACTGAACCACGTCCACGCCTTTCAGGAACTCTGTAGGCTGGGCGGTGTATTAAACTGTACCTAAAAGTTGGGTTTCATTTGTCTTTATAAATTGATTGGTTTATTGCTTAATACATATAAGTGTCAATAATAAGCATAAGACAATGTATACTTTTACGATATGTAGAGGAAAATGTATATGTTTGATTTATTCACGTTGTTATGAAGGTTGTTCATGTCGCCAATATATTGTTTTGTCTTTCCAGCTGTAAGGAACGATTAACGTTTGATAACGATTGCAATAAAATATATGAATGGTTGATTGTTTATGTATATTGTTTTCATGATGTATTGAATGTCGAAACTCCCACAACACACAACAACGCATCAGTGTGATACGAAAGAAGAGTCGTCAGTGAAGAGAGAGAAGTTAATAATTTCAGTATCGGCCAACTTTACCGCTGACGAATGATGGAGTGTATCAATATCCTGCTTACGAGGACAGGCAGGAGTGTTCATGCAAATATCATATTATAACGGGGAAATCGTGTGGCATAATTGTAACCTATTTGCAGTATTGATATCACCAGTGTTCAGTTTAAGAATATATCTTGCTACTCAGATACTTAACCGTACTACTGCAGCACTTGGTTCAGTGGTTTGCATTAACCACTTGCAGCCTTCACCTACCTCAGCTTTATAGATATCACACCCTCTCCAGCTGAAATGTCCGAGGTACATTTTGATAGGATAATGAATGAGGATGAATGTCACAAGTCGATCATCGTAGAAGTTGATGGTTTGGAAATTATTTTTTTTTTTATCCACGAAGGATAATGACACTATAGTTGTATACATTTTTTTTTATTTTATTTTGCTTTGTCGCTGTCTCCTGCGTTAGCGAGGTAGCGCATGGAAACAGACGAAAGAATGGCCCAACCCACCCACATACACATGCATATACATACACGTCCACACACGCAAATATACATACCTATACATCTCAACGTATACATATATATACACAGACATATACATATATACACATGTACATAATTCATACTGTCTGCCTTTATTAATTTCCATCGCCACCTCGCCACACATGAAATAACCCCCTCCCCCCTCATGTGTGCGAGGTAGCGCTAGGAAAAGACAACAAAGACCACATTCGTTCACACTCGGTCTCTAGCTGTCATGTAATAATGCACCGAAACCACAGCTCCCTTTCCACATCCACGCCCCACAGAACTTTCCATGGTTTACCCCAGATGCTTCACATTCCCTGGTTCAATCCATTGACAGCACGTCAACCCCGTTATACCACATCGTTCCAATTCACTCTATTCCTTGCACGCTTTTCACCCTCCTGTATGTTCAAGCCCCGATCACTCAAAATCTTTTTCACTCCATCATTCCACCTCCAATTTGGTCTCCCACTTCTCCTCGTTCCCTCCACCTCTGACACATATATCCTCTTGGTCAATCTTTCCTCACTCATTGTCTCCATGAGACCAAACCATTTCAAAACACCCTCTTCTGCTCTCTCAACCACACTCTTTTTAATTCCACACATCTCTCTTACCCTTACATTACTTACTCGATCAAACCACCTCACACCACATATTGTCCTCAAACATCTCATTTTCAGTACATCCGCCTTCCTCTGCACAACTCTATCCATAGTCCACGCCTCGTAACCATACAACATTGGTGGAACCACTATTCCTTCAAACGTACCCATTTTTGCTTTCCGAGATGATGTTCTCAACTTCCACACATTCTTCAAGGCCCCCAGAATTTTCGCCCCCTACCCCACCCTATGATTCACTTCTGCTTCCATGGTTCCATCCGCTGCCAAATCCACTCCCAGATATCTAAAAACACTTCACTTCCCCCAGTTTTTCTCCATTCAAACTCACCTCCCAATTGACTTGACTCCTCAACCCTACTGTACCTAATAACCTTGCTCTTATTCACGTTTACTCTCAACTTTCTTCTTTCACACACTTTACCAAACTCAGTCACCAGCTTCTGCAGTTTCTCGCATGAATCAGCCACCAGCGCTGTATCATCAGCGAACAACAACTGACTCACTTCCCAAGCTCTCTCATCCACAACAGACTGCCTACTCGCCCCTCTTTCCAAAACTCTTGCATTTACCTCCCTAACAACCCCATTCATAAACAAATTAAACAACCATGGAGACATCACACACCCATGTCGCAAACCTACATTCACTGAGAACCAATCACTTTCCTCTCTTCCTACATGTACACATGCCTTACATCCTCGATAAAAACTTTTCACTGCTTCTAACAACTTGCCTCCCACACCATATAGTCTTAATACTTTCCACAAAGCATCTCTATCAACTCTATCATATGCCTTCTCCTGATCCATAAATGCTACATACAAATCCATTTGCTCTTCTAAGTATTTCTCACATTCTTCAAAGAAAACACCTGATCCACACATCCTCTACCACTTCTGAAACCACACTGCTCTTCCCCAATCTGATGCTCTGTACATGCCTTCACCCTCTCAATATATACCACAAATATAGAAAAAAAAAATTGTTCTGTTTCACAAGCCTTCTGCATAAAAGTATGGGTATATATAAAGGAGAAAGTATGGGTAACTTCGGTAGACTTACTGTACCACAAAAGTAATAATGGTTTATATGAAGGAATTGGAAGGAAATATTTCGGTACAATATGGAAACTGGTTATGAAAGGAATAATTTGTGCTAATATGAAATTTTGCAAAGGAAAAACGTACAAAGATAGACCTGTGTTCCCAATAGTACGAAGCATATTAATTTTCATTAGAATGAAGGTATCGCATAACATCTAAAATGCAGAAGCTTAAACATTTTTGCAGATACAAAAGAAAAGTATATTAATTTCCGTACGTTCTCAACAATGCACTATTGTATGTTTACAAGCAATGGCTTGATACTTTTTTCATCACCATGTAGGTCTTATTTGAGTTGTTTTGATATAAATTTTTTGCACCGTTTTTGATGTTATTAACAGGTGTTGTATTTTATATGTGAATTTCCATATGCATGCATATCAGACAGTTACACTTTGATATCCTATTTTGTATTACTGCATGCATGTGTGTACGCATGTACATACAGTTTATCACAAGGTGAAAAAAATGTTCTGATATATATTTATCAATACTGTATTGCACCAAATGAATATCACACGATAATTTGTTTCCTTTTATCACAATATTCAAGAATAAGGTGAAATGTAAGAGTATTAGGGAAATGTAAATTACCATAAATTACCAGCACAAACCGAAGATAGGATCATGACATGTATACATAATTACTAATTCATATCAGCACTAGCAAAGAATTTTGTATAAGTTAACATAATGTCGGTTTGTATTAAGTCTTATCATTGCTAAGGCAAAACATAACATTTATACCACACAAAGTGCAATAAAGGGCTTTATTCCCTGCAGAAATTATGGCAGATTTGAATATCTTGCAATTACTTTTAAGGTCCTCGTTTTCTTTGATAGTTACGCTCTGTTTCCCGTTTTCGAATAGTTCTTGATTCGCCCCCAGATGGCGTTACTGCAAGCATCACAAAAATTAGTATGTCAAAGTCTGAAATTGCGCTTCTTTGTATATGTTTCTTGCTGCTGAGCTCGGCCGCCATTTTTAGTCTTCTCTGTGTCGGTGCCAAAGACGGATGTGTTCTCACGCTCTGTATTTCAAGTCTGTGTTGCCTGATGTCTTCGTGTCTACTCTTATTTTTGGTAAGTCAGACTTTCCTTATACTATGGCAATGTTTCTGTGCATTTTCCTTGGGAAGTGAGGCTTCCTTAAGCTTTTATTCGATGTATCAATTCGTAGGAAGGATTCCACAGCTCCTAGCTAGGATGCCATTTTGGTTTCGTTTAGAATGCCATGATCAACACTCTTCTTTCAGTCCTTCTATCTTCCGTTAACCTTCATTGCTTTCTTTGGATTATTCACTTATAATCAAATTTTGTGTATTTATTGAACATATGTGAAGTGCTGTGTCTGGTAGACATACATATTTATTGCTTTTTAAGTGTGGAACAGTGCTTATAGAGGAGTTTTTCACTCGGTGAGGTGTTTACAAGGAATTGTTTTTTAAACTTGGTGCAATTCGTTGTGTTTCCGTGTGCTCAGAGTGTGAAAAGGAGTGGAACATGGCAGCAATGGTGAATGATGTATAGAGAATGAAATACCTGCATCGGAGTTTATTAGCAGCCAAATCCGAAGTGTCTGTTCGCGTGTAACTATATATGGGTATGGCTAAGTTTTGATAACACTGAAGTAGGCAATATATTTGGAAATATTTCACTCATTATTATAACCTCATTTTCATATTAAAGGTATTACGTAGATTATAAGTTATGAAATTAGGCTTATAGGCCATATAGGTTGTTAGTTATATGGTTATTTGCCTCAATTAGCAGTTTAGCTCAACATGGGAATAATGACTACTTAAGTTTTATGTTTGCAGTATACAAACAATGAGACCAGCTTTTGAAGCTCTTTCTGCTGGTAAATGACATCCGATTGCATTTTATTTACCCTAAATTTTCACAGAACAAGAATAGTAAGGATAACATTGCTAGTGAGGTTTTTGTCCTCGTAGTTGCAACCCATTTTAAGCAAATATTCAAAGATGGATGATAATAGATTAATCTATAATGTACCCTTGACCAGCTCTATCATAACCCACAAATAAAGACTGGTAGATGTTATATACAACATGTCGTAATTTAACTTGATTAAAATATGCCGTAATGTGTTCAAGTTGAAATAGAAATTAAGACACCGTTCATTTCCATAATTCCAGTCAAACAACGGGTTGGATATGATGACCATCCGTCCACCGTCGAGGACCACGTCACCCTCAGTCGTCTACTGACATCGCAAGAGGGAGGGAGGAAGCCGTCATGACAGCACTCGTCTTGCTTCAAGGAGGGTTGTACCTCCTTCACGTGTAAGTTTGGTAGTGGGGTAAATCTTCGTCGGGTCAAGGGGGGGTGGTACTTACTTCACGTGCAAGTTTGATAGTGGAGTAAACCTTCGTCGAGTCAATGAGGGTTGTACCTCCTTCACGTGCAAGTTTGATAGGGCGATAAACCGTCGAATCAAGGAGGGTGGTACCTCCTTCACGTGTATGAAAAACATCACAAAAAATAGTATGTCAAAGTCTGAAATTGCGCTTCTTTGTATATGTTTCTTGCTGCTGAGCTCGGCCGCCATTTTTAGTGTTCTGTGTGTCGGTTCCAAAGACGGATGTGTTCTTACGCTCTGCATTTCCAGTCTGTGTTGCCTGATGTCTTGGTGTCTATTCGTCTTTTTGGTAAGTCAGACTTTCCTTAGCATTAAGGCAATGTTTCTGTGCATTTTTCCTTGACAAGTGGGGCTTGCTTGAGCTTTTATTCGACGTATCAATACGTAGGAAGATTACACAGCTCCTAGCTAGGACGCCATTTTGGTTTCGTTTAGAATGCCATGATCAACACACTTCTTTCAGTCCTCCTATCTTCCGTTAACCTTCACTGCTTTCTTTGGATTATTCACTTATATTCAAATTTTGTGTGTTTATTGAACATATGCGAAGTGCTGCGTCTGGTAGACATACATATTTATTGCTTTTTAAGTGTGGAACAGTGCTTATAGGGGTGTTTTTCACTCGGTGAAGTGTTTACAAGGAAGTGTTTTTTAAACTTAGTGCAATGCCTTCTTATGATTCCGTGTGCTCAGTGCTGGGATCAAAGTAAAGTGTATTATCTTCAGTGGCTCACTCTGATTATTGTTAGAGACCAGCCCCGCAGCAGTCGCAAAGACGCGGACACCGTTGCTTCGTTGCCAGCGAACTTCATTGGGTCGTGGGTTCTGAAACTTAGTTCTACCGTTCTAACTTGCTTTTCGAAGGGGTCAAAATTGGCAGCCAGCCTCTTGAGAGCCCGAACAACAAGCTCTTTTTATTTTGTGGGCCAGTAACCAGTGTTAAGCGGGAGGGTTTCCTCTAGTGCGTCTGCCTAGTTCATAGACAAAGCTAATGAGATTCGCTGACCCTTGCGTTCTGTTTAGCTTTCAAACCTTAGAACTGGGCTTCGCAAATTCTGGTAAATGTTGGGTTCTTTGCTGTTTTATGATTTGCCAATTTTAGGTGCTTGGCGGCCTTAGTTGTGTAAAACGCTTCAATTCTCTAAGACTGTTCCAAAACTGCAATGAAACATCGTTATATTCGTTTCACTAATATAACCTTGCATATATGGAGTTTAGCTAAAAGAAAATATGAATTCCAAAGGATCAACATGCTTGAATACGTCAGTTAGGCAAGCCATCACTGCTCCGTAGCGGTGGTAGCCATAACTAAATGCGCAGCGATATTGCGCAGGACTGTGCAATCGTTGGTGTTCCTACTCGGTCGCGTGCCAGCTACTGACATGTTCGGAGCTGTGGTTGTTCTTTCAGAGCTAGTTGTTACTGCTCCTCCCTACGTTGTCGCTACCCTTTCTTTGTTTTGAAAGGTTTTTGGAAGTTATTTTTTATCAATATATTTCATAAGGTTGTTTTATGCAGAATAGATCTTTTATTGACCGTAAACGATGCTGACCAGCGATCTGTCCAAGTCATTTCCATGACCCGGCGGGCAGCTTCCGGAAACCAAAGTCTTTGGGTTCCGGGGGAAGTATGGTTGCAAAGCTGAATCTTAAAGGAATTGGCGGAAGGGCACCACCAGGAGTGGAGCCTGCGGCTTAATTTGACTCGCCACGGGGAAACTCGCCAGGCCCAGACACCGGAAGGACTGACAGATTGAAAGCTCGTTCTCGATTCGGTAAAACTCAAACACCGACACGCGCCTATGTGTGATATCTTTCGTAATTGTTTCCGTATTATCCCATGGAACATACACATCAATGTATGCATGCCATCGGATTCTTTTTTGTTGCCTTCGTTTTTGACTCATTGAGAAGGAGGTTGCATTGAAGGAGGCTGCTGCTGCATTGGGGCAGTTCACTAACACTACGATTAGCACGCGCAAGGCCAAGCGACATGTATGTACTTGCCGAGGTAGAAACTTGGGTCCCCGCGTACTTTCACAAACCTTCTTAAGCAAACGACCGACCGACCTCACCTCGCCTCAAACAAATCGGCCATGATTTATTCACTTTCTGTCCATCAACTTCTATGCCTCTATGGTAACATAATTCAACTTTATATTGTTTTTGCACACACGTGACAAGTATTTGCAACGCCCAAGGATTCGATATAGCCATTGGAGAACAACAAACATTTCATTTGCTGCTCGCTCAGAAGACTCCTTTTCGTTACTGTCGTCGCTCAGAGGCATTTGCTCTTGGCGCGCCGTAGGAGTCGGAATCCGTGGGTAGATATAGGAAAAAAAGGAGGAATTCCCTCTTTGGGGACTCCTTCAGAGAAGACTAAGAATGATTCCCATGACATCCAAAAGTGTGCTGCATTGAAGGCGACGGGGGAAGGCAGGCTGTGCTCACACCAGAAAGCCTTACATGACTTATTACTTCCACGTTGAGGCGTCGTCTACCCCGTGCCGCAGCATGTGCCATGACTGTTCCATATGGAGAAGGATGTCTTCGAAAAGGCCTAGGATATCATCCGG
Organism: Panulirus ornatus; assembly: GCF_036320965.1. Lineage (NCBI taxonomy): Eukaryota > Metazoa > Arthropoda > Malacostraca > Decapoda > Palinuridae > Panulirus > Panulirus ornatus. The sequence goes on along the minus strand of NC_092272.1, from coordinate 8,697,471 downwards.
CGGTCTTCTTAACTTGCTCAGTGTTTCAGCAGCTATTGCTATTCACACTACTGCACCACTCTGATTTATCCTCTAACCGACCCACATGCACCGCCCCCAAGTGCATGGTTTGTCTTTGGGTCTGGCCAACACCAACAACAATAGGTTTCAAGACCGTAACCATCGTAGAATTAATGCATGGCTTATCCTCTGACCGACCCACATGCACCGCCCCTAAGTGCATAGTTTGTCTTTGGGTCTGGCCAACACCAACAACAGTAGGTTTCAAGACCGTAATCATCGTAGAGTCAATGCATGGCTTATCCTCTGACCGGCCCACGAGCACTGCCCCTAAGTGCATCTTCTTTGGTATATGGGCCTGGCCAACACCAACAACAGGTTGGGGTAGAGCAAAAAGACCTACGATTCACATAAACGCGCACAGTCAAGCGACATGACATGATGTATGCATGCAGTTGCCGAGGCGGTGAGGTAGAAACTTAGATCTCCCTGTACAATATCAGGCTAGAGTAAAACTCAACAGGATCTTTCCCCGCTCTTTGGCGCAGGCCCTACGTTCACATGCCTGTGGGTTCGCTAATAGTAGACAAGGACATTGGGAATCACTTTAACTCATTCATAAGCGTCACTATTTATATGACAAGACATTTAACAGTACACATACAAAGCAGAGCATGTGCATTGAAGGAGGATGCTTGTACTTACACTTGCATGGCTTAATCTTTGAGACAAGCATATGAATATGCTCATGGAAGACCCGTGAAATGCATGTCTTATCCTGTGACCGACCCACATGCATGCACCCCTCCCCAAAGGTGCATACATGCTTTGTCTATCTGGGTCTGGCCAACACCAACCTGACTTCCTTCTACCACCAAGAGTCATAATAATCATTTGGGCGGCTGCTGTTGCACCGGTGTAAGACTCTCGAGGCTGGATGACTCCACCGAACCTCTCGTAGCATACATGCACTCGCTACAACACCAACCACCACCAGTCAGGCTTGACTGACTGCCTTCTTCGACTGAAGCAGAAAGCGAAGAACCCAAACAACGACACGCG
>NC_092272.1:8690439-8696309 GCF_036320965.1 Panulirus ornatus | reverse complement strand
ATCGGAGGGCAAAAATGGCCTTGGATACGCTTTTTTTCCCTCACTTCGCCGCTCCTCTACTTCTCAGGTTTGCGACACATTAGTGTTCGGAAGGCAAAAATGGTCCCGGAGAAGCTCCGTTACTTTTCGCTCCTTACTTCACAGGTTACGCGCACAGAGTGTCGGAGGGCAAAAATGGACCAGGAGGAGACGCACCGTTGCTTTTCCGCTCATTACTTGTCAGGTTACCGCGCACAAGAGTGTGTGGGAGGTGGCAAAAATGGTTCCGGGACGCTCCGTTACTTTTCCGCTCCTTACTCTCAGGTTAGCGCGCACAGAGTGTAGGAGGGCAAAAAATGGCCTCGGATGCGCTCCGTCACCTTCCGTTCTCTACCTCTCAGGTTAGCGCGCACAGAGTGTTGGAGCGCAAAAACGCCACCAGAGGCGCTCCGTAAATTTGCGCTCCTTACCTCTCAGGTTACCGCGCACAGAGTGTCGGAAGGCAAAAATGGTGCCGGAGACGCTCGTTACTTTTCGCTCCTTACCTCTCAGGTTAGCGCGCACCTGAGTATCGGAGGGCAAAAAATGGCCTTGGTACGCTTACGTCACTTTCCGCTCCTTACCTCTCAGGTTAGCGCCACGAGTGTCAGAGTTGAATAAATGCCACCGAAGGATCGTAAATTTGGCGCTCCTTACCTCTCAGGTTAGGCGTGCCACAGAGTATCGGGGGTATATAATGGCCTTGGTACGCTGTCACTTTCCGCTCCTCATAACTCTCAGGTTAGCGGCACAGAGTATCGTAGGGCCATAATGGCCTGGATACGCTCCGTCACTTCGCGCTACTTACTTCTCAGGTTACCAGCCAGAGTGTCGTGAGGGTTAAAAATGGTCCGGAGGACGCTAGTTACTTTTCGCTCATTACCTCTCGGCCTTCACGCACATAGCGTCGGTGGGCAAAAATGGTGCCGGAGACGCTCGTTACTTTTCACTCTTACCTCTCAGGTAGCGCGCACAGAGTATCGGAGGGCAAATATGGCCTTGGATAACGCTACGTCACTTCGCGCCTTACCTCTCAGGTAGCGCCACCTCAGAGTGTCGTGAGTGGCAAAATTGCCACCAGTAAGGCGCTCCGAAAATTTGCCCGCTCTTACCTCTCAGGTTAGGGCGCACAGTGTGGAGGCAAAAATAGGTCCCGGAGCAGCTCAGTTACTTTTCGCTCTTACCTCTCGGTCTTCACGCACATAGTGTCGGTGGCAAAAATGGTCCCGGGAGAAGCTCCGTTACTTTTCGTCCTTACTTCTCAGGTACGCGCCACTGTAGTGTGGGAGGCAAAAAATGGTTCCCGGATTAGCTCCGTTACTTTTCACTCCTTAAACTCTCGCGGGCTTCACGCAACATAGTTGTCGGAAGCAAAAATGGTTCCGGAGAAGCTCCTTACTTTTCGCTCCTTACTTCACAGGTTCAGCGCACAGTGTGTCGGAGGCAAAATTGGTGACGGAGACGCTCCGTTACTTTTCACTCCTTACCTCTCGGCCTATCACTCACATAGTGTCGGAGGGCAAATATGGTCCGGAGAAGCTCCGTTACTTTTCGCTCCTTAATTCTCAGGTTACGCGCTCAGTCGTCAGAGGGAAAAAAATGGAACTCGGAGAAGCTCCGTTAATTTTCGCTCATACCTTGTCAGGGTACCGCGCACAGTGTTCGGAGGGCAAAAATGGTTCCGGTCGCTCCGTACTTTTCGCTCCTTACCTCTTCAGGTTTAGCGCGACAGAGTGTAGGAGGGCAAAAGTGGCCTCCTCGGATGCGCTCGTCACCTTCCGTTCTCTACCTCTCAGGTTAGCGCGCACAGAGTGTTGGAGCGCAAAATGCCACCAGAGGCGCGCCGTTAATTTGCGCTCCTTACCTCAGGTTTAGCGCGCACAGAGTATCGGGGGCAAAAATGGCCTTGGACACGCTCCGTCACTTTCCGCTCCTTACCACTCAGGTCTAGGCTACGGCACAGAGTGTTGGAGGGCTAAATGGTCCGGGAGACGCTCCGTTACTTTTTCGATCCTTACCTCTCGGCTATCACGCACACATAGTTGTCGGAGGGCAAAAATGGTACCGGGACGCTTCCGTCACCTTGCTCCTCTCCTTGTCTATCAGCCTATGGGGAATTGGAAGGGTTTCGGGAGCTGAAAAAACATGACCAAGGTGCTCTTGCTACCCTTGCTGTGCTGCACCTCCTCCTCCTGGCATGTGAAGGTAAGGGGGAAACATCACCTCCACAATTATCGACGCCACAAGTAGCGTCCGCAGCGAGTTTCCTTCTTACCTGAGATATTATACGAGTCACAATGGGGAGGGAAACACTTTAATGGCTGTTTGGAAGTGTCTGTCAATAGTTCCTCTTATAGCAAGTGGTAAGGACGATATTTTTGGGGGCTACATTCTCACGTAGAGCAATGAACCCACATCTGTGATGTGAGGAGGAGGTTACGGAAAGGAGCGACTGATGGAGGACACAACAGGAGGAGGATACAGGGAAATTTTCAGACGAAAAATTTCCCCAAGTTTTTCCTCCCGTTAACCAGGGCTCTCTCGCTCCATACGGTATGGTGGTTGAACTCTCATTAGTGGACCTCTCTGAGGTGAGGAGGTACGTAAAGGAGCGTAAGGGAGCGGATCGGCTGGCTTGACATTTTTGCTCCCTCCCCGGAGCGCCGCCATACATACCACCACACCACACTCACACACACAATCCTCAGTCTCTCTCTCATCATCAGTTTCCGGTACTGCCTGTCGAAAATAGTTCGAGTGTGTTTTATATCTATATATGATAGGATGTTGCCATCGATGACGTAGGACCAATCCCCTAACCCTTTTTGGGGTTAAACCTTAGCGGAATCGCACCTTACTAACCTAAGCGAGAGAGCGGCAGCGGCCGATCCCCCTCCCTCCAGTCGCGCATACCACCACACACACACACCGAGCCAGCCTGCCACCTCCTCCTCACTCTCGCTTTCGATGGGACGCGCGGGCCGACCCACCTCCTCCCTTCCTCACCCACGGGTGGTCGGTGGTGACATCAGTGGCCCATTATCGATCGGACCCACATTGCATCCGTGGAGTCTGACATCACCTCTAGATTGGCGGTTGTTTTAGAACACGTATTCGTTACGACGAGCGAGATAGCGGAGGGAGGTGGCGGGGGCGGAGGAGGACGCCGCGGCCCGACCCACATCCTCCTTCCTCAACCCACCGGAGGTGTGTGCGTGAAACATCAGTGGCCCAATATCGAATCGACCCACATTGCATCTCGTGGGTTTGGACATCACTGACTAGATTGGCGGTTGTTTTAGAAACGTATTCGTACGCGATCGCGCAAGATAGGGAAGGTGGGGGGGCGGAGGAGGAGGACCGCCACCCTCCCTCCCACCAACACCTCCCACCCGCGCGGTCTCGCATTCCATACCACACACACCCAGCCAGCCACCCCCTCCTCACTCTCACTGCCGGGCGTAGGGGTTCCACTTACCGTTTGTTAGTTGACATTTACATACGTACAAAACGGCTATTGACTTTACGTTACTTACGGTGGCGAAATACCATGTCGGATGGGCATAAAAAATAAAACGTAAGTAATGTACGGGCGCATACAACAATACACAAGAGCCACAGCCAGCATGACCACCTCCTCACTCTCGCTTTCGATGGACGCTCGGCCGACCCACATCCCTACCTTCCTCCACCCCACGGTGGTGGTGGTGAACATCAGTGGCCTATTATCGATCGACCCACATTGCATCCGTGGAGTTTGACATCACTCACTAGAATTGGCGGTTGTATTTAGTAAAAGTATTTGTACGCGAGCGAGATAGCGGGAGGTGTGGGGGCGGAGGAGGACGCCCGCCGGCCGACCCACCTGTCCCTCCCTTCCTCACCCACGGTGGTGGTGGTGAACATCAGTGGCCCATATCGATGCCCACATTGCATCCGTGGAGTTTGACATCACTCACTGCATTGGCGGTTGTTTTAGTAAGTATTCGTACGCGAGGAGATAGCGGGAGGTGGCGGGGGCGGAGGAGGAGGACCGCCACCCTCCCCCCACCACCACCCACTCCCACCCCGCGCGGTCTCGCATTCCATTCACACACAACCCAGCCAGCCACCCTCCTCCTCACTATCAATGCCGGCGTAGGGGGTCCACTTACGTTAGGTTAGTTGTACTTTACATACGTTAACAACGCTATTGCTTGTACGATAACTTACGGTGGCGAACATACACATGTCGATGGCATATAAATTTAAACGTAAGTAAATGTACGGGCGCTTACCACACATACACAGAGCCACCAGCCAGCATGCCACCACTCACTCTTCTCGCTTTCGATGACGCTCGGCCACCCACCTCCCTCCTTCATTACACACGTTGGTGGGTGAAACATCATTGAACCATTGTCGATCATCCCACATTGCATCCGTGGAATCTGAAATCACTCACTAGATTGGCGGCTTGTTTTAATACATTGTCATACGTGAAGCGAGGGAGCAGGGACTGGTGCGGCGGAGGAGGAGGGCGGCATTCCATACCTCACACACACAGCCAGCCAACCCCTCCTCACTCTCAATGCCGGCGTAGGGGGTCCACTTCACGTTATGGTTAGTTGTACATTTTCCATTAGTTACAATGCTATTGACTTGTACGATTACTTACGGTGGCGAAATACAATGTCGATGGCATTATAAATAAAACGTAAGTAAATGTACGGGGCGGCTATACAAACTACACAGAGCCAACCAGCCAGCATGCCACCTCTCTCACTCTCGCTTTCGATGACGCTCGGCCGACCCACCTCCTCCCTTCTTACACACGTTGGTGGTGAACATCAGTGATCCATTGTCGATCGTCCCACATTGCATTACGTGGAATCTTGACATAACTACTAGATTGGGACGGTTGTTGTAATAACATTGTCGTACGTGAGCGAGGAAGCAGGACGGTGGCGGGCGGAGAGGGGGCGGCATTCCATACCACACTCACCCTGCAGCCACCCCCTCCTCACTCTCAATGCCGGCGTAGGGGGTCCACTTACGTGAGGTTAGTTGTCCATTTACATAGTACAATGCTATTGATTGTACGATTATTACGGTGGCGAGAATACACATGTCGATGCCAAATAAATAAAACGTAAGTAAATGTATGGGCTCATACCACACATACACAGAGCCAACCAGCCAGCATGCCACCTCCTCACTCTCGCTTTCGTGACGCTCTGGCCGACCCACCTCCCTCCCTTCCTTACACACGTTGGTGAGGGAACATCATGTGAACCATTGCGATCGTCCCCTCATTGCATCCGTGTGGAATCTGACATCCACTCACTAGATTGGCGGTTGTTTTAATAACTTAGTCGTACGTGAGCGATCGGGGCAGGCCGGTGGCAGGTGGAGGGGCGGGCGGCAAACCCCCCCCCCCCACCAAGCGCCTCCCTTCTCCCCCACCACCGCACCGCTCTCACATTTCCGTACCACACACACCCAGCCAGCTCCTCCTCGCTCTCAATTTCAATGCGGGCGTTGGAGGTCCAGTTACGGTGGTGATACACACCTCATCTTAATCCATATGCTACTATGCAGGGGCTTTTGCCATCGATATTGGTTTCGTGACAAATCCCCTAACCTTTTTACGGGTTTAAACCTGAGTGGATCGCTAAGTGAGGAGACTGCTCTGCCACTCTCGGCACCTGGCTATTACGCAAGTCGTATTGCAAACGAAAGGGTTCGTACAGCACATCAGGTTTTAGGTTGATCCGTATTGGGATGGGATAAAAGTAAAGTAGCAACTGTAGCTCTCAACTCTACCCAATTTCCTCCCTTTTGCTGCTGCTGGGGCATTGGTGTACAACACT